>NC_050178.1:27222853-27357853 GCF_008315115.2 Sander lucioperca
ACAGTTGTCTTTCTGGCCCTGGGAGGATAAATGGTGGTCTTGAACTAGCGGGGACAACTGCCTCACTTAAAGACATCTGGGAAAAGGACAGCAGCAGCTGATCAATACATCACCTGAGCACTTGACCAGGTACATTGTGGAGTTCAACATGCAGACTTTTGGGAGTGAATCTGGATAATGTTCCTGATATCAGCTACGGTACTGACAGAGTCCCTCGGAGGAGTGTCTTCATCCAAACTTATAGCGCTAATTTAAACCGCAACAATATACTTTACATTTCACTTGTTTGACTTCAGACGTCACAATGTCTTCTTAGTTCATTTATCTCCATTATTTGTGTCACTTTTGATGAGGACACATCTGTTTTTTTTGCAGTTTATAGAAATAAAGGAATATTTTTAGTCATTTGTCTGCAGCTCATTCCGTCAAAAAAAAAACTCGTCAATCATAACGAATCGTGAGTTGAGTGTATTGTTACATCCCTAATATTGATGCTGATGTTTTTTTAATCCACTACTTCGCTCAAACATACAGCGCAAAAACTTTGTTCTGTACAGTATGTGTTCTGTACAGTATGTGTTGTGGTGATGACCATATAAGTGGATGAATTCCTTCTTAAATACGGGCTACGAAACAACAACCATGATTTTTATGGACCTGGAGCTGCATCTCGGCGTGCCAGAGAAGTTGTTTGTCCTGGGTATTTATGATTGTTCATAAATAACAGGCTCTTTGTCTGGAGGAGAGTCATACTGCCAGCAGTGAAAATGAATGTGCAGAGGGCAGATGGAGGTGTTTAAATGCTGGTTTATTTTTAGCCAGGAAGGCAATATAACTGAGTAAACTCCCCGGGAAAAATTTAAGTAAAAATAGGCAACCTGTTCTCACAGGGTCAGCCCTATGTTCCCACAGCCCAATGGTCCACCAGCCCTATGTTGCCACATTTCTAAGAATATTTTTTCACTGAAAATTAGGCCCTATCTTCCCACATTTCTAGGACATTTTCAAAATTAGGTCTTGTGTTCCTACATTTCCCTTCAATTTAAGCCCTATCCACCCAAAACAAGTTTAGGGTTAGGGGTTAGGGTTAGGGTTAGGGGGATAAAATCTGATATAAATTTATGAAAAAGGAAATGTGGGAATTTAATTTAATTTTGGAAAAGAATCTTAGAAATGTGGAAACAGGGCTGTGGGAACAGAGGCACGCTCCCGTTCTCACTCCCAACTAGTAAAATACTGACGCTTGTTCAGTGTCTCTCAGCATCCGATACCGACGCAAAAAGCATCCTATAAACGACCTACACATGATCCGCTGGCCGTTCCATTGGTTTCCTATGGAGAGAGCGATGCCGCCCAACTAGGCGCCCCGCACTGCTTGGAATTGCCGCCGTGCGCTGCGCTCAAAGTTCAAATTATTTCAACTTTGACCTCGTTGCCGCTGAACTTTCCAAGTGTAACCAATTCAAGAACATTCCTGCTCTGTGTTTGGCCTCTCTGCTTTGCGCCCTACCTCGCAGTTTTTTGTCGTGGATCATGTGTAGGCGGCTTTAGCGTCTGTATTGAATGCACTGGGCAGAGCAGCAGCTCAACCTCCAGAGTACCCCGACGGGTACACATACCCCCTGCAGTCCTCCAGAGTACCCCGAGGGGTACAAGCATCCACATTTGAGAAACACTGTATTAGAGTGTACTTCACAGACAGGCAAAGTGAATTTCAAGGTTAAGAAAATACCAAACTGTAGGAGTACTGCTTGTACTGGCCGCTGTGTCACCACTAATATCAGATTTTTATCTCTCTCTCTCTCTCTCTCTCTCTCACAGACACTCACACACTGATGCAGACACCCAGGGGAGCACCGAGCTTAAAGAGGATTTCACCCTTGGGATTCTTTGGGGGTTAAGTGGACTAACAGGAGGAACGTAGCCGACATACACTGACAGTCACATGAAAACAAACAACTAGTAGGGCTGGGTACCAAATTGCCTCAAATGTATCAAGTATTAAAAAAACGCCTCGTCATTCAATACCCAAAATCAAAACCTAAGGAGTAAATCTCATCACCGTCAGTGAGCCAATCAGCATGCAGCATGCTTCTACCAAGATCTAATAACTTTTTTAATTTATTTATAAAAGGCCAACGCATATTACCTAACATTTCGGTAAATGTGCCAGTGTAAAGCCAGACGAATAATTTTAAACTGTAGTCCTTTGGCGAGATGTTTTGTGTCCAGAGCAACAGGAAACATCAGGACATTAGTACGGTGTTTGGTGTTTTAAGCCCCCAACGTCGTCTTCCAGGCAGCGCTGCCTGGAAGGCACTAGGATTAGGCAATGGTTAGAGTTAGGGTTAGGTGCCTTGAAGTCGACGTTGGGGGCTTAAAACACCATCGAGCCATTAGTACAGGTTAAACTTTACAGACAGAAGTCAATAAAGATACCATAAAGACAACTAGAGCAACAACTAAGCTTTCTCAATAAGCCATGCAGAGCGACAGGAAGCAGCAAGACATTAACACAGTTACACATCAACAGTATCCACATTCAGTACAGGAAGCCATGCAAGCATCAAAACACAGCCAGGCAACACAGATTAGAGACATCTTCCTGCACCATGCAACCATGTGAAGCAGTAACACGCAGTAATAAAAGAAATTAAATAAACTACATCACTCTTGATGGAGATCTTAATGTCTGCGATTGGCTGTCTAACAGTAGCCTACACGTTGTAGAGACACACAGGAAAAACTATGTTACACAGAGACGGCTCACGTTGGAGGAACTAAAAAGTAGATTCAAAGATTTGTGCCGTAATTTCTTTTTGTTCTATAAAATTGGTATCGAAGAAAGTATCGTTCAGGAACCGGTATCAAAGTAACAGTATTGATATAGACATTTTTGAACGATTTTGAATTCCATATATAACGCCTCGTCATTCAATACCCAATATCAATACCTAAGGAGTAAATCTCATCAGCGTCAGGGAGCCAATTGGCACGCAGCATGCTTCTACCAAGATGTAATAATGTCTGTGATTGGCTGTCTAACGGTACAAGTCGTAGAGACACGCAGGAAAAACTCTAGGTTACACAGAGACGGGGCTCATGTAGTTGGAGCTGAAAGGAGGAGCTGGTATTGGTATCGTATCGGAAAAATGTTAGCGTTTCCCAGCAAGAAGCCCTACAAACAAGCTAAGCCAGTGTATGTGGGTGTTGGAGCCTGTGTTTCATGGCTGCTTCTGGAGAGTGAAAGGCCAAAAGTTCAGCTGTTTGTGGGCAGCCGCCCCACTTCCCGCCCTCGTGCCACGGTGATTAGCTCCTCAGGCTCATTACTCATGCATACTTAAATAGGAACATATGCTGCTCCTGTTTTATTTGCATTCTTAAGCCTCGGCAGGAAAGAAGAAGAAGAAGAAGACACATTTGCATACTTGCAGCAGCCCACCAGAGATGGAAATAGCTGTGGACTCTTTTCAGAATTGTGCAACAAACAACATCACACTTCATTATGTTTTTTTCCCCCCACCCTCCTCCCATACCCGTCTGACCACTCCTCTCATTAATCATGGGGTAATTTATATTTTTGTTTCACCAGAAGCACAGAAAAACAAGAAAGACTGTTCTTCCAAACCAGTGTTATCCCTCGCTTTGTGGAAGACTTGGGTGCGCATATTTGACGTGGGGAATTTAGGAGTCTTAAGAAAATGTTATGTTTTTCAATTTAAATAAAAGCAATTTATGTCTCTTTGTGGTCATTTGTGTTTTCTTTGGGGTTGTTTTGGGTATCTGTGGTCATCTGGCGTCTCTGTGTAGTCGGTTTGTTTTTTATTTTACAGTCTATAGTCATAACCCGGGTTCTCTGAAATGCCACGTAGAAAAAAGACATTCAGCAACCTCACTTTATCACCAACTTAAAGAGCTCATATTATACTGATTTTCAGGTTCATAATTGTATTTAAAGGTTTTACCAAGCTTGCTAGTGTGATCCAAAACAAACCCCCTTCAGATGGTAACCGTGGCTTCGGCTCAGCCGTACATGTTGGAACCCGAGTCTGATCCTGAACCACAGGCAGAACAACCCGAACCACGTTTCAGAATGGTACGTTATTTTAATAACTCAACTTAACTGTGACCATCAACATATTGAAGAACACCATGCCCGAGGATTAATAAAAGTAATTTTATTCACATAAATTAACTACCGAAGATTTTACCCAAGCTTTAGGAGTCTGGAGGTCTGGCCAATAAGAACAAAAGAAGGGAAGAAGCCTGGGCCAACCCGCAAAGAGCCGTCGGACCCAGAACTCCCCCCCTAGACTATCAAAATTGTGTCTAAACTAACAAAGAAACAAAGCTGCGAAAACTAGAATACCAGACCTCCATCCTCAAAAGAAATAAACACAACAGAAAGAAAGCAACAGGAACAGACACACTGGTGCAAGGGCTGCTTAGATATAAAATAATCTTCTATGTTCTTTATCTATAGATCTATAGATCCCAGTCTCCCAGCCTGGCCCAATCAGGAGCACCTGAGATAGGCAGAGAGGGAGAAGAAAAGCAATCAGGGAGCGCATAACAGTTAGCAAATATAACCTAACATTTTAATTCCGCTGTCTCCTTGACATGGCGATCCAACTATCTGAACTCTTTAGGCCTCCGCTCTAACTAGCTTAGTTTAAAGGCGTGCCACGCTAACAGCTAGGCGAGCATTAAGCAGAGTATGAGTAGTCCTGACAGTAACTACGTAAGGACTACTAGCCAGTCAGAAGCAGAGTATGAGGGCGTGCCCTGACAGTACCTAGGTAAGGACTACTAGCCAGTCAGAAGCAGACTATGAGGGCGTGTCCTGACAGTACCTAGGTAAGGACTACTAGCCAGTCAGAAGCAGAGTATGAGGGCGTGCCCTGACAGTACCTAGGTAAGGACTACTAGCCAGTCAGAAGCAGAGTATGAGGGTGTGCCCTGACAGTACCTAGGTAAGGACTACTAGCCAGTCAGAAGCAGACTATGAGGGCGTGTCCTGACAGTACCTAGGTAAGGACTACTAGCCAGTCAGAAGCAGAGTATGAGGGCGTGTCCTGACAGTACCTAGGTAAGGACTACTAGCCAGTCAGAAGCAGAGTATGAGGGCCCTGACAGTACCTAGGTAAGGACTACTAGCCAGTCAGAAGCAGAGTATGAGGGCGTGTCCTGACAGTACCTAGGTAAGGACTACTAGCCAGTCAGAAGCAGAGTATGAGGGCGTGCCCTGACAGTACCTAGGTAAGGACTACTAGCCAGTCAGAAGCAGAGTATGAGGGCGTGTCCTGACAGTACCTAGGTAAGGACTACTAGCCAGTCAGAAGCAGAGTGTGAGGGTGTGCCCTGACAGTACCTAGGTAAGGACTACTAGCCAGTCAGAAGCAGAGTATGAGAGCCCTGACAGTAACTAGGTAAGGACTACTAGCCAGTCAGAAGCAGAGTATGAGGGCCCTGACAGTACCTAGGTAAGGACTACTAGCCAGTCAGAAGCAGAGTATGAGGGTGTGTCCTGACAGTACCTAGGTAAGGACTACTAGCCAGTCAGAAGCAGAGTATGAGAGCCCTGACAGTAACTAGGTAAGGACTACTAGCCAGTCAGAAGCAGAGTATGAGGGCCCTGACAGTACCTAGGTAAGGACTACTAGCCAGTCAGAAGCAGAGTATGAGAGCCCTGACAGTAACTAGGTAAGAACTACTAGCCAGTCAGAAGCAGAGTATGAGGGCCCTGACAGTACCTAGGTAAGGACTACTAGCCAGTCAGAAGCAGAGTATGAGGGCGTGTCCTGACAGTACCTAGGTAAGGACTACTAGCCAGTCAGAAGCAGAGTATGAGGGCGTGTCCTGACAGTACCTAGGTAAGGACTACTAGCCAGTCAGAAGCAGAGTATGAGGGCGTGCCCTGACAGTACGGACTACTAGCCAGTCAGAAGCAGAGTGTGAGGGTGTGCCCTGACAGTACCTAGGTAAGGACTACTAGCCAGTCAGAAGCAGAGTATGAGAGCCCTGACAGTAACTAGGTAAGGACTACTAGCCAGTCAGAAGCAGAGTATGAGGGCCCTGACAGTAACTAGGTAAGGACTACTAGCCAGTCAGAAGCAGAGTATGAGGGCCCTGACAGTACCTAGGTAAGGACTACTAGCCAGTCAGAAGCAGAGTATGAGGGTGTGTCCTGACAGTACCTAGGTAAGGACTACTAGCCAGTCAGAAGCAGAGTATGAGAGCCCTGACAGTAACTAGGTAAGGACTACTAGCCAGTCAGAAGCAGAGTATGAGGGCCCTGACAGTACCTAGGTAAGGACTACTAGCCAGTCAGAAGCAGAGTATGAGAGCCCTGACAGTAACTAGGTAAGAACTACTAGCCAGTCAGAAGCAGAGTATGAGGGCCCTGACAGTACCTAGGTAAGGACTACTAGCCAGTCAGAAGCAGAGTATGAGGGCGTGTCCTGACAGTACCTAGGTAAGGACTACTAGCCAGTCAGAAGCAGAGTATGAGGGCGTGTCCTGACAGTACCTAGGTAAGGACTACTAGCCAGTCAGAAGCAGAGTATGAGGGCGTGTCCTGACAGTACCTAGGTAAGGACTACTAGCCAGTCAGAAGCAGAGTATGAGGGCGTGCCCTGACAGTACGGACTACTAGCCAGTCAGAAGCAGAGTGTGAGGGTGTGCCCTGACAGTACCTAGGTAAGGACTACTAGCCAGTCAGAAGCAGAGTATGAGAGCCCTGACAGTAACTAGGTAAGGACTACTAGCCAGTCAGAAGCAGAGTATGAGGGCCCTGACAGTACCTAGGTAAGGACTACTAGCCAGTCAGAAGCAGAGTATGAGGGTGTGTCCTGACAGTACCTAGGTAAGGACTACTAGCCAGTCAGAAGCAGAGTATGAGAGCCCTGACAGTAACTAGGTAAGGACTACTAGCCAGTCAGAAGCAGAGTATGAGGGCCCTGACAGTACCTAGGTAAGGACTACTAGCCAGTCAGAAGCAGAGTATGAGGGCGTGTCCTGACAGTACCTAGGTAAGGACTACTAGCCAGTCAGAAGCAGAGTATGAGGGCGTGCCCTGACAGTACGGACTACTAGCCAGTCAGAAGCAGAGTATGAGGGTGTGCCCTGACAGTACAGGACTACTAGCCAGTCAGAAGCAGAGTATGAGGGCCCTGACAGTACCTAGGTAAGGACTACTAGCCAGTCAGAAGCAGAGTATGAGGGCGTGTCCTGACAGTACCTAGGTAAGGACTACTAGCCAGTCAGAAGCAGAGTATGAGGGCGTGCCCTGACAGTACCTAGGTAAGGACTACTAGCCAGTCAGAAGCAGAGTATGAGAGCCCTGACAGTAACTAGGTAAGGACTACTAGCCAGTCAGAAGCAGAGTATGAGGGCCCTGACAGTACCTAGGTAAGGACTACTAGCCAGTCAGAAGCAGAGTATGAGGGTGTGTCCTGACAGTACCTAGGTAAGGACTACTAGCCAGTCAGAAGCAGAGTATGAGGGCGTGTCCTGACAGTACCTAGGTAAGGACTACTAGCCAGTCAGAAGCAGAGTATGAGGGCGTGCCCTGACAGTACGGACTACTAGCCAGTCAGAAGCAGAGTATGAGGGTGTGCCCTGACAGTACCTAGGTAAGGACTACTAGCCAGTCAGAAGCAGAGTATGAGGGCCCTGACAGTACCTAGGTAAGGACTACTAGCCAGTCAGAAGCAGAGTATGAGGGCGTGTCCTGACAGTACCTAGGTAAGGACTACTAGCCAGTCAGAAGCAGAGTATGAGGGCGTGTCCTGACAGTACCTAGGTAAGGACTACTAGCCAGTCAGAAGCAGAGTATGAGGGCGTGCCCTGACAGTACCTAGGTAAGGACTACTAGCCAGTCAGAAGCAGAGTATGAGGGCGTGCCCTGACAGTACCTAGGTAAGGACTACTAGCCAGTCAGAAGCAGAGTATGAGGGCCCTGACAGTACCTAGGTAAGGACTACTAGCCAGTCAGAAGCAGAGTATGAGGGCGTGTCCTGACAGTACCTAGGTAAGGACTACTAGCCAGTCAGAAGCAGAGTATGAGGGCGTGCCCTGACAGTACCTAGGTAAGGACTACTAGCCAGTCAGAAGCAGAGTATGAGGGCGTGTCCTGACAGTACCTAGGTAAGGACTACTAGCCAGTCAGAAGCAGAGTGTGAGGGTGTGCCCTGACAGTACCTAGGTAAGGACTACTAGCCAGTCAGAAGCAGAGTATGAGAGCCCTGACAGTAACTAGGTAAGGACTACTAGCCAGTCAGAAGCAGAGTATGAGGGCCCTGACAGTACCTAGGTAAGGACTACTAGCCAGTCAGAAGCAGAGTATGAGGGTGTGTCCTGACAGTACCTAGGTAAGGACTACTAGCCAGTCAGAAGCAGAGTATGAGAGCCCTGACAGTAACTAGGTAAGGACTACTAGCCAGTCAGAAGCAGAGTATGAGGGCCCTGACAGTACCTAGGTAAGGACTACTAGCCAGTCAGAAGCAGAGTATGAGAGCCCTGACAGTAACTAGGTAAGAACTACTAGCCAGTCAGAAGCAGAGTATGAGGGCCCTGACAGTACCTAGGTAAGGACTACTAGCCAGTCAGAAGCAGAGTATGAGGGCGTGTCCTGACAGTACCTAGGTAAGGACTACTAGCCAGTCAGAAGCAGAGTATGAGGGCGTGTCCTGACAGTACCTAGGTAAGGACTACTAGCCAGTCAGAAGCAGAGTATGAGGGCGTGCCCTGACAGTACGGACTACTAGCCAGTCAGAAGCAGAGTGTGAGGGTGTGCCCTGACAGTACCTAGGTAAGGACTACTAGCCAGTCAGAAGCAGAGTATGAGAGCCCTGACAGTAACTAGGTAAGGACTACTAGCCAGTCAGAAGCAGAGTATGAGGGCCCTGACAGTAACTAGGTAAGGACTACTAGCCAGTCAGAAGCAGAGTATGAGGGCCCTGACAGTACCTAGGTAAGGACTACTAGCCAGTCAGAAGCAGAGTATGAGGGTGTGTCCTGACAGTACCTAGGTAAGGACTACTAGCCAGTCAGAAGCAGAGTATGAGAGCCCTGACAGTAACTAGGTAAGGACTACTAGCCAGTCAGAAGCAGAGTATGAGGGCCCTGACAGTACCTAGGTAAGGACTACTAGCCAGTCAGAAGCAGAGTATGAGAGCCCTGACAGTAACTAGGTAAGAACTACTAGCCAGTCAGAAGCAGAGTATGAGGGCATGCCCTGACAGTACCTAGGTAAGGACTACTAGCCAGTCAGAAGCAGAGTATGAGGGCATGCCCTGACAGTACCTAGGTAAGGACTACTAGCCAGTCAGAAGCAGAGTATGAGAGCCCTGACAGTAACTAGGTAAGAACTACTAGCCAGTCAGAAGCAGAGTATGAGGGCCCTGACAGTACCTAGGTAAGGACTACTAGCCAGTCAGAAGCAGAGTATGAGGGCGTGTCCTGACAGTACCTAGGTAAGGACTACTAGCCAGTCAGAAGCAGAGTATGAGGGCGTGCCCTGACAGTACGGACTACTAGCCAGTCAGAAGCAGAGTATGAGGGTGTGCCCTGACAGTACAGGACTACTAGCCAGTCAGAAGCAGAGTATGAGGGCCCTGACAGTACCTAGGTAAGGACTACTAGCCAGTCAGAAGCAGAGTATGAGGGCGTGTCCTGACAGTACCTAGGTAAGGACTACTAGCCAGTCAGAAGCAGAGTATGAGGGCGTGCCCTGACAGTACCTAGGTAAGGACTACTAGCCAGTCAGAAGCAGAGTATGAGAGCCCTGACAGTAACTAGGTAAGGACTACTAGCCAGTCAGAAGCAGAGTATGAGGGCCCTGACAGTACCTAGGTAAGGACTACTAGCCAGTCAGAAGCAGAGTATGAGGGTGTGTCCTGACAGTACCTAGGTAAGGACTACTAGCCAGTCAGAAGCAGAGTATGAGGGCGTGTCCTGACAGTACCTAGGTAAGGACTACTAGCCAGTCAGAAGCAGAGTATGAGGGCGTGCCCTGACAGTACGGACTACTAGCCAGTCAGAAGCAGAGTATGAGGGTGTGCCCTGACAGTACCTAGGTAAGGACTACTAGCCAGTCAGAAGCAGAGTATGAGGGCCCTGACAGTACCTAGGTAAGGACTACTAGCCAGTCAGAAGCAGAGTATGAGGGCGTGTCCTGACAGTACCTAGGTAAGGACTACTAGCCAGTCAGAAGCAGAGTATGAGGGCGTGTCCTGACAGTACCTAGGTAAGGACTACTAGCCAGTCAGAAGCAGAGTATGAGGGCGTGCCCTGACAGTACCTAGGTAAGGACTACTAGCCAGTCAGAAGCAGAGTATGAGGGCGTGCCCTGACAGTACCTAGGTAAGGACTACTAGCCAGTCAGAAGCAGAGTATGAGGGCCCTGACAGTACCTAGGTAAGGACTACTAGCCAGTCAGAAGCAGAGTATGAGGGCGTGTCCTGACAGTACCTAGGTAAGGACTACTAGCCAGTCAGAAGCAGAGTATGAGGGCGTGCCCTGACAGTACCTAGGTAAGGACTACTAGCCAGTCAGAAGCAGAGTATGAGGGCGTGTCCTGACAGTACCTAGGTAAGGACTACTAGCCAGTCAGAAGCAGAGTGTGAGGGTGTGCCCTGACAGTACCTAGGTAAGGACTACTAGCCAGTCAGAAGCAGAGTATGAGAGCCCTGACAGTAACTAGGTAAGGACTACTAGCCAGTCAGAAGCAGAGTATGAGGGCCCTGACAGTACCTAGGTAAGGACTACTAGCCAGTCAGAAGCAGAGTATGAGGGTGTGTCCTGACAGTACCTAGGTAAGGACTACTAGCCAGTCAGAAGCAGAGTATGAGAGCCCTGACAGTAACTAGGTAAGGACTACTAGCCAGTCAGAAGCAGAGTATGAGGGCCCTGACAGTACCTAGGTAAGGACTACTAGCCAGTCAGAAGCAGAGTATGAGAGCCCTGACAGTAACTAGGTAAGAACTACTAGCCAGTCAGAAGCAGAGTATGAGGGCCCTGACAGTACCTAGGTAAGGACTACTAGCCAGTCAGAAGCAGAGTATGAGGGCGTGTCCTGACAGTACCTAGGTAAGGACTACTAGCCAGTCAGAAGCAGAGTATGAGGGCGTGTCCTGACAGTACCTAGGTAAGGACTACTAGCCAGTCAGAAGCAGAGTATGAGGGCGTGCCCTGACAGTACGGACTACTAGCCAGTCAGAAGCAGAGTGTGAGGGTGTGCCCTGACAGTACCTAGGTAAGGACTACTAGCCAGTCAGAAGCAGAGTATGAGAGCCCTGACAGTAACTAGGTAAGGACTACTAGCCAGTCAGAAGCAGAGTATGAGGGCCCTGACAGTAACTAGGTAAGGACTACTAGCCAGTCAGAAGCAGAGTATGAGGGCCCTGACAGTACCTAGGTAAGGACTACTAGCCAGTCAGAAGCAGAGTATGAGGGTGTGTCCTGACAGTACCTAGGTAAGGACTACTAGCCAGTCAGAAGCAGAGTATGAGAGCCCTGACAGTAACTAGGTAAGGACTACTAGCCAGTCAGAAGCAGAGTATGAGGGCCCTGACAGTACCTAGGTAAGGACTACTAGCCAGTCAGAAGCAGAGTATGAGAGCCCTGACAGTAACTAGGTAAGAACTACTAGCCAGTCAGAAGCAGAGTATGAGGGCCCTGACAGTACCTAGGTAAGGACTACTAGCCAGTCAGAAGCAGAGTATGAGGGCGTGTCCTGACAGTACCTAGGTAAGGACTACTAGCCAGTCAGAAGCAGAGTATGAGGGCGTGTCCTGACAGTACCTAGGTAAGGACTACTAGCCAGTCAGAAGCAGAGTATGAGGGCGTGTCCTGACAGTACCTAGGTAAGGACTACTAGCCAGTCAGAAGCAGAGTATGAGGGCGTGCCCTGACAGTACGGACTACTAGCCAGTCAGAAGCAGAGTGTGAGGGTGTGCCCTGACAGTACCTAGGTAAGGACTACTAGCCAGTCAGAAGCAGAGTATGAGAGCCCTGACAGTAACTAGGTAAGGACTACTAGCCAGTCAGAAGCAGAGTATGAGGGCCCTGACAGTACCTAGGTAAGGACTACTAGCCAGTCAGAAGCAGAGTATGAGGGTGTGTCCTGACAGTACCTAGGTAAGGACTACTAGCCAGTCAGAAGCAGAGTATGAGAGCCCTGACAGTAACTAGGTAAGGACTACTAGCCAGTCAGAAGCAGAGTATGAGGGCCCTGACAGTACCTAGGTAAGGACTACTAGCCAGTCAGAAGCAGAGTATGAGGGCGTGTCCTGACAGTACCTAGGTAAGGACTACTAGCCAGTCAGAAGCAGAGTATGAGGGCGTGCCCTGACAGTACGGACTACTAGCCAGTCAGAAGCAGAGTATGAGGGTGTGCCCTGACAGTACAGGACTACTAGCCAGTCAGAAGCAGAGTATGAGGGCCCTGACAGTACCTAGGTAAGGACTACTAGCCAGTCAGAAGCAGAGTATGAGGGCGTGTCCTGACAGTACCTAGGTAAGGACTACTAGCCAGTCAGAAGCAGAGTATGAGGGCGTGCCCTGACAGTACCTAGGTAAGGACTACTAGCCAGTCAGAAGCAGAGTATGAGAGCCCTGACAGTAACTAGGTAAGGACTACTAGCCAGTCAGAAGCAGAGTATGAGGGCCCTGACAGTACCTAGGTAAGGACTACTAGCCAGTCAGAAGCAGAGTATGAGGGTGTGTCCTGACAGTACCTAGGTAAGGACTACTAGCCAGTCAGAAGCAGAGTATGAGGGCGTGTCCTGACAGTACCTAGGTAAGGACTACTAGCCAGTCAGAAGCAGAGTATGAGGGCGTGCCCTGACAGTACGGACTACTAGCCAGTCAGAAGCAGAGTATGAGGGTGTGCCCTGACAGTACCTAGGTAAGGACTACTAGCCAGTCAGAAGCAGAGTATGAGGGCCCTGACAGTACCTAGGTAAGGACTACTAGCCAGTCAGAAGCAGAGTATGAGGGCGTGTCCTGACAGTACCTAGGTAAGGACTACTAGCCAGTCAGAAGCAGAGTATGAGGGCGTGTCCTGACAGTACCTAGGTAAGGACTACTAGCCAGTCAGAAGCAGAGTATGAGGGCGTGCCCTGACAGTACCTAGGTAAGGACTACTAGCCAGTCAGAAGCAGAGTATGAGGGCGTGCCCTGACAGTACCTAGGTAAGGACTACTAGCCAGTCAGAAGCAGAGTATGAGGGCCCTGACAGTACCTAGGTAAGGACTACTAGCCAGTCAGAAGCAGAGTATGAGGGCGTGTCCTGACAGTACCTAGGTAAGGACTACTAGCCAGTCAGAAGCAGAGTATGAGGGCGTGCCCTGACAGTACCTAGGTAAGGACTACTAGCCAGTCAGAAGCAGAGTATGAGGGCGTGTCCTGACAGTAGCAGAGATAAGGACTACTAGCCATCGTCAGAAGCAGAGTAGGAGGGCGTGTCCCTGACAAGATAGCTAGAGTAAGGACTACTAGCGAGCAGAAGCAGAGTATGAGGGCGTGTCCTGACAGTAACCTAGGGAAGACTACAAGCGAGCAGAAGCAGAGTATGAGGCGTGCCTGACCGTACCTAGTAAGGACGACATAGCGAGTCAGAAGCAGAGTATGGAAGCACGAGTATGAGGCGTGTCCTGGCAGTCAGTACCTAGGTAAGGACTACTACGCAGTCAGAAGCAGAGTATGCGGGCGTGCCCTGACAGTACTAGTAGGACATACTAGCCATCAGAAGCAGAGTATGAGGGCGAGCCCTGACTGAGTAACTAGGTAGACTACAGCCAGTCAGAAGCAGCGTATGACGGCCCTCCTGGACTAGTACTAGGTAAGGACTACTAGCCAGTTCAGAGCAGAGTATGACGGGCGTGTCTGATCAGTACTAGGTAAGGACTACTAGCCAGTCAGAGCAGAGTATGAGGCAAGGACTAGCCAGTCAGAAGAAGAGTATGAGGAGTGTCCTGACAGTACTAGGTAAGGACTACTAGCCAGTCAGAAGCAGAGTATGAGGGCGTGCCTGACAGTACGGACTACTAGCCAGTCAGAAGCAGAGTATGAGGGTGTGCCCTGACAGTCCTAGGTAAGGACTACTAGCCAGTCGAAGCAGAGTATGAGGGCCTGACAGTACCTAGGTAAGGACTACTAGCCAGTCAGAAGCAGAGTATGAGGGCGTGTCCTGACAGTACCTAGGTAAGGACTACTAGCCAGTCAGAAGCAGAGTATGAGGGCGTGTCCTGACAGTACCTAGGTAAGGACTACTAGCCAGTCAGAAGCAGTATGAGGGCGTGCCCTGACAGTACCTAGGTAAGGACTACTAGCCAGTCAGAAGCAGAGTATGAGGCGTGCCCTGACAGTACCTAGGTAAGGACTACTAGCCAGTCAGAAGCAGAGTATGAGGGCCCTGACAGTACCTAGGTAAGGACTACTAGCCAGTCAGAAGCAGAGTATGAGGGCGTGTCCTGACAGTACCTAGGTAAGGACTACTAGCCAGTCAGAAGCAGAGTATGAGGGCGTGCCCTGACAGTACCTAGGTAAGGACTACTAGCCAGTCAGAAGCAGAGTATGAGGGCGTGTCCTGACAGTACCTAGGTAAGGACTGCAAGTCCTACATAAATCTTTTTTTTAGACATTTTGTCAATTTTGTCAAAATGCTATAAAATTGAATAAAACACCCAAATTCAATGAAAGTAGTGAACTGATCATTTATTTTACAGAACAATCCATGTTATTTTTTTTTTTTTTGACTGGTTGAAAGAAACCCACATTTTCTGATATATAAACTTTTTGAAAACATGTTGAGGACAACAGGAGGGCTAACTAGTAATCTAGAATGCATTACATTTTGGAAGTAGCTTGCCCAACGTTGTCTGTAATGCACCACTAAAGCGTCTGTTCCTCTCATTCGTTCCCATTTACTCGGAACAAAACTATCAAGATAATGAACAGTGTTTCCTGGCTGCCTGCGCTTTAATTTACTTACTTGATTTATGAGCTCCAGAGGCACAAAATAAAAGAAAAGAAATAAAACAACCCGCCCAGACGTTCTGTGAATAACTGAATGAACAATAGGCAGAAGTAGATTAATGTGATTACTTGGACTAATGCATTGTGTTGTTTAGATTAATAAGTTCCTCGCCGGTTGATTGGACCTAGCGTGCTCGGCGGGCAGATCTAGCGACCGTCGCTGCTCGCTTTTCATCTGTTTGGTATCTGGAAACTCTGAGCAGGCCGATAAGGTTTGCAACCCTCCGTAGAGAGAGGAAATACGAGATACAATACTGTTGGCAGGAGAAGGATTTTAATGCACAGAGAGAGAAACAATACCATGAAGGAAAAAGAGGATAAAGAATGGAATAATACAGCACAGGAAACTGTGTGTGTGTGTGTGTGTGTGTGTGTGTGTGTGTGTGTGTGTGTGTGTGTGTGTGTGTGTGTGTGTCTGTTTGTGTGTGTGCGCCTGTGTGCCTGTGTTAAATAAATGAAGCCTAGAAGAATATCTTAACAAGCAGATATGTATTGTAGACATGAATAACGTGAACGTCGACAAAAACGTTGAAGAAAGCGACAAAAGCTTAAAAAACGTCCCAAAAAAAGCAACTAGAACAAAGAATAAATTGTCCAAAACGTTTTTTTAAAGTCGTCAAAAAATGTAAAAGATATACAGTTCGCAGGAAAGTGATTTTAAAAAGGACAGAGACAAACAATGAAGTAAAAGAGGAAAAAGAATGGAAATGAGTTAAAGAGGGTAAAAGGTATATTACAGAGAGCTATAGAGAGAATATCTTGAATTACATATACACACATGCAGACACATACACACACGTATACACATGCAGACACATACACACACACATGTACACACATATATACAGTACACACATAGTATGTATTGTGACATGAATAACGTGAATGTCGACAAAAACGTTGAAGAAGAGCGTCAAAAATGTCTGAAAAAAATGAAAACACAAGGAACAGAAACATTTAAAAAAAAGCAATGAAAAAAAGCAAAACAGGGAGTTTTGATTGGATTTGAATCCAAATGTAACACTTGAGTGTAACTTTTTGAACATCTTCTGAAGGGCTGTTATCTCGGTCATGTCATCCTTTTATATTATTATCATTATTAATTTAAAGTTATTCGTCCCTCAGGGTTCAGGAAAGCGTCAAAAATGTAGAGAGGAAGGGACACAGGTTTCAAAAAGCATCAAAAACGTCAGAAAAATGTCGAAAAAAGCGACAGAAACATTTTAAAAATCAACTAAAAAAGCAATATGCAAAACAGTGCATTTTGAATGGATTTGAATCCAAATGTAACACTTGAAGGTAACTTTTTGATATCTCGGGCGTGTGGTCCTTTTATAGTGAGGAAAACCTAACATGAAGTATATTCAGGTTGAAAAGCTTGGAGATGTTCTGCAGCGGACCTCTGACCTCCACCTGAGAGGAGGCGTGGAGCGTTATTCCTCCCTTAGGGTGTCCTTAAAGCCTTAAAGCCTTGTGTTGTCTTCCCGTCGACCATGCATCTGTGTTTGTCTGGGTCGAAATTTCAACATTTTGTTGTTCATTTTCAACAATTTGTGACGTTTTTGTCGATTTTATTCCATTGTTTTTGTCAATTTTTTAACACGTTTTTTATCCCTTTTTCCAATGTTTTTGATTGTTTTTTTTTGTCACTTTTTCCAATTTTTTTGGTCACTTTTTTCAGCGTTTTTAAAAACAATGTTTTAGCAGATTTTTTTTTCCTGTGTTTTTTGTAGCTTTTTCCAACATTTGTCACTTTTTTCAACATTCTGATATAGAAAGTTTTGTAAACGGGTCAAATTTGACTTGAGGACAACAGGAGGATTAAAGCCTTAAAGCCCTAAAGAGGGAGGAAGAAATGAAGAAGCTACGAAAAGAGCCATAAATCAGAGGAAGGAATGTCACAGAAAGATTGAAAGATAACCAATAGATGAGGGAATGATAGATATAATGGTGAGGGGGAAGAAAAGAGCCCCTGACTAGTGTTAGTTAGGACTCGTTTAGTTCGGTTGAATCGCAGTAGAGTGTGTTTGCCCCGTTGGTGTGGTGCGTTTGGGCTGGTCTATATCCACAATGTTCAACTTCCTGGATTGCTCCGGTTCTGCCGGAATTGACTTTTAGGCCAGATGTCCGTACCCTTCTTCTGTCTTTGTGTTGGCGTTCTAACCTCTGGTGGATTTGTGAGGACTATGGTTAACTGCTCCTCAGATCTCTGCAGGGTAAATCCAGACAGCTAGCTAGACTATCTGTCCAATCTGAGTTTTCTGTTGCACGACTAAAACTACTTTTGAATGTACACATGTTCCACCAAAACAAGTTCCTTCCTGAGACTATTTAGCAGAGGCACCGTGGCTCTCGCCGGCAGAGCAGACAAAGTCTCGGAGAGCAGAGCAGACGTAGTAACGTCGCTTGCGACACAATGTCTGATTATTGAAGTGAAATGAGCTGGTTTGACCACGGAGACGTCCAGAACACAGGACCTTCTTCCTGTTTTTACTTTCTTGCTCCCGCTACACAGGTATATGCAGTATACCCACTAAGAAAGCTCCAGGAATTCCATATACCCATTTACTTAAAAATGCCCATGACACACAACATACTTTCCAGTATCATTTTTGATATATTTTGAATTGTCATCTGTTTTTCTTCTTCACATAGGCTAAATAAAAAGGTATTTCCACCATAAATTGGTGCATAAAAATGTGTCAGAATGCAGGAAATGAAGTCGTTGATGCTCAAAACTTCCCTGGGGGAGGTCACCCAGGAACCCCCACTATGATATGCCCCCCCCCCAAAGGCAGATTCTGGCCCATATATATATAGGCCAATTTATTTATATACAGTACAGTATACCCACTACATTAGACACCACTGCTCCCGCCCCCCAGACACATCCGACCAATAAGAGGAGGGAACTTTTGTCAGGGCCGGTGAGGCCAGGTACAAGATTGTGGAACCAAAAGCAGACTCAGGAGGCAGGGAGTTGATTAGGTAGGTTTTAATTAAGAAAACAGGAATAGGCAGCCAGGCAGAGCAACTTGGTAGGCAGCGTAATCTCAAGACAAAAAACACGGCAGAGGTAACAGGCAGGGCTCGGTCCAATATCCAAAGTGGCAAAACAGGCAGAGTACGGTACACAGTTTGGCAGGCAAAAACACAGGCAGTGGTACAGGTAGGGTTCAATCAGATAACCAAAGTCGCAAAAACAGGCAGAGTTCGGTACACTGGTAGGCAGGGTAAAAAGGAAGGAAAGGTCCAAGCGAAGGTTTCCAAGAAGGTAAGTCCAATATCCAAGTCCGACAAAAAAAAGCACAGGCTTAGGTAAAAAAAGATAAATCTAAAAGAACAAGGGCAAACACTAGAATCCACACTGAAAGACATGACAAACTGGCAGAGAGTGTTCCTCCTGGCACTGCTTAAAAAAACTATGGCTGACGAGGGGAGTGGTAACAGGTGTGGCAGTGCAAGCGCTGATGATGAGCAACTCCCTAGCAGTCAACCGGGAGGACAGAGGGAAAACCCGGACCGCAGTCCAGGAACCACAGAGGCATGACAGGTCACAGGCTAAGAAGAGGGGGTTCTGGGCCGAACCGTGACAACTTTCTTGCGTGATTTGTAATGACACATTTTGGTACACTTGGATATTTCCAGTTGGAAACGAAACCGAACCAAAGGGGAAACTGCTCCAAGTTTAGAAACTCATCGAATGATTCGGACCAAAGCAAACAAACTCCAGGTGTGAAAACGCCCTGAATGGGTGAATGTTAGTTAGAGACAGCTGGTCATCTACTGTCTTCTGGGTGCTAAAGCCAGAACCTTTTCCAAATACAGCGGCTGTAAAACAATAAACAAGTGTGAAGGAAAGGAGGAGGGACAGATGGAGTAGGAAGGGAAGGAGATGAAGATGAGTCTGCAGCACAAATACAGGGACCAATAATGGGAGGACAAGGAGGGAGAAAGAAGGCAACAGTGGCATGAAAAAGTCCTGCATTGAAAGCATTCCTTCAGTAAAAGGCTGTAAGTATCATCAGGAAAATGTAGTTAAAGTATTACAAGTAAAAAAGTAACTAAAGCTGTCAGAGTAATGTAGTGGAGTAAAAAGTACAATATTTCTCTCTGAAATGTAGCAGAGTAGAAGTAGAAAGTGGCATGAAAAGAAAAGACTCAAGTAAAGTACAAGTACCTCAACATTTGAGTGCTGAACTGAAGTACAGTAGTGGAGTGAATGTACTTAGTTACATTCCACCGCTGAAAAAACAGTTTGCAGCATTTACAGTAACCCAACTAACTCCCACACAGAATTTAAAGGATGCATTGGAAAAGGACCTGGGTGGGACAATTACTGATCTTATCTTAAAGACACTCACAACTGCTCTTTAATTATAGATACCAGCTAATTCAATTTAAAGTGCTTCATAGACTACACTAAACTACATTCTTACTATCCTTCTCTTTCCAAACTTTCCAAAGTCTGCGCTCTGTGCTCTTTTGGTCATCAAGTCCTCCAGAACATACGGCGTTATGGGTTGTGTTTCAACCCTCTAATGAAGCTCAACGTAAATTCTTTCAGGAAGACTTCTAAACTTCATCCACCTCTTTCTCTCTCTTCTGTTTCTAGGCATTCACTTTTCAGTTAAACCAACCAGAATTGGCTATGAATTACACGAGCCAATCACAGCGTGGCATCCCTGCTTCAATTCTGTTTTTTTTTTTCTTTTGACGTTTTTGTGTTTTTTCTTCCTACGTTTATTGAATCTTTTTCCGACACCCAAATTCAATGAAAGTAGTGAACTGATCATTTATTTTACTTGTGAAGAGCGTTGTAGGGAACCATCCACGTTATTTTTTTTAAAATCATTTTTATAACGCTGGAGTCTAATCTCCAAAGACTCTGTACGTTTAATATTATGCATATGTACAAAAACTTTGCATATTTGCAACAAAGTCTCTCCTGATTGAAATATGTTTTACAGTTTTTTGTCTTTTTCTATCTTTTTTCTAATCTTAACTAGTCGTTTTGGTGTCCAAACTTAACTATCATCACCGCAGAACAGTCACTTTTTCTGAGCTTAACTAACTGTAACAGCCTCTGAAAGGACCACGCACCTTTTCTCGACAAAATGTAACTGTATAGACCGGTAAACTTAACCGTCACGTGACCAGCCGGCGGTCTGCGTTGTTTTGTTCGATATCATATGAATAGTTCTGCGTACGTTTTCGATTAATATCATATGAACCACTTCATGAGAAAGCGCTGTTTTAATGGACTGGGCGGTCACGTTTTTGCAACAACTTTACCTTAACCAACAAATCACAAAAAGAGCAAAATGGCTCATTACATCATTCTTGTTTCCAATAAAAGATAGATAAGATAAGATAAGATATACTTTATTGTCCCCAAAGGGAAATTTGTTTTGGACTCTGTCCGTTCCGCAGCTTTACAAAGACGACCCAAAATACCGAAAATAAGCATCTCTCAACACATACTCTCATGTAACACAAAACATGCTCTCATATACATTAGACAGGTACCTATATAGTAAGCACATTAACTCCTTTCAGTGGCAGTTTTTAATTGAACAACCCTGTCGGCTGCATTCTCCGCAATAAGTGTAGCACAGCCCTTGCACAATGAGATATTGCACAACTAACATATTGCACAACCCCAATAGCCTACGTATTGCACAAATGACATATTGCACAACCCCAATAGCCTACGTCTTGTACACCTAACATATTGCACAACCCCAATAGCCTACATATTGCACAAATGACATATTGCAAAACCCCAATAGCCTACATATTGCACAAATGACACATTTCCACATAACCTATGCAGTACACAATGACATATTGAACAATCCAACAGCCCATGTATTGCACCACTAACATATTGCATAACCCCAATAACCTACTTATTGCACCATGACATAGTGCACAACCCAGCCAGCCTACATGTTGGTGTTGATAAGCTTAATGGACATAGGCACAAATGAGTGTTTATATCGTTTTAGGAAACTATTTTAATTTAACTTTCAAGCTACCTAATTAGTGTTTTAAGCTTGCAGATATAACATTAATTTGTTTTTGTTTTGTAAATCACTCCATTAGTGAATGGATACAGGGAATACATTACATCCCTCAACCGTGGCCAAACCCGTTCATGAGAATGCTTTGAAAAAATATTAAAACAGAGAAGAAGGAGGCTGTGCAGGGAGCGAGGAGGCTGGTGCCTTGAAATTATTGTTTCTGTGTCGGTTGAGTGTGAGGAATATGGGACAAAGGAGGCAGGAGGACAACACCTCAGAGTGCTATTCTGCCACTGTTAGTTCAGAGCGAGTGCCCTCGTAAAGACGCCGAGAGGCCAGAGGCCGTTTACGGTGCCAGCGTTTTTAGAAACAGATGTTTTACTGGATCAACCTGGCACTGTAGGAGGGACATGTTATAAAGACTGGAGCTGACAGACAGAGAAGAAAGGAAGAGGGAAGAAAGGAAGAGGGAGGGAAGGCCAAGTTAATGAGACTGGCAAAGAGTGGGGTTGATAGCCACTGAGAGAGAAAGAAAGATGGGGGTTAAGGGAACAATCTGAAACTAACAATGGACTGTTTTTTTGTTTTCATGACTACTCTTGCAAACCATTTTGAGAGATTTTGTTTTTATTTACTATTTAAAGGTAATTTCAGTCCAGTATTGAGTGAGAACGCTGTAACTGGCAGCCGTGAACCGGGCTGTAACGTAACCCTACAGGACAAATGTTCAGCGTCAGTTAGCGTCCACTAAAAGTTCTGTTTTTGCCGCTGACAGACTCAGATTATTATTCTAAGTATTTGACAACATTATGGGATGGATCCCTACAGAGATACACCTTTTAGTTAAAGAGTAAGATCCTTTTAGTTTAACATGAAACAGCCCCGAAATCACCATCACCAAACTACACCAGACTCCATGTAAATAATCAGTACTTTTAGCATGTATAGAGCCAGCATATTTCCACCAGACTCCATGTAAATAATTAGTACTTTTAGCATGTATAGAGCCAGCATATTTCCACCAGACTCCATGTAAATAATCAGGACTTTTAGCGTGTATAGAGCCAGCATATCTCCACCAGACTCCATGTAAATAATCAGGACTTTTAGCATGTATAGAGCCAGCATATCTCCACATGTAAATGGGTGAATTAAGGGTTTATTTCAACCAAACCAGAGTGGTGATTGTTGGAACAGTGGAAAGATGAACCAAGACGGCTTTTGATTTTGTTTCTGTCAACTTTGAATGAAGTGTGTTTCACGATGATAAAAGTACTGTTTATTTAAATGGAATCTGGAATCTTTCATGGCAGTCGACCAGGCATGGATTGTCCATCTCACTGCACACTGGTTTAATTGATCGGCCCATAGAGAGAAGGGAGATCATATGATTGGCCCACGTGTTTGTCTTTCATGTGAACACTGGCCATTCACATTCTCTGTCTTTGGCTGACCGGCTCACCGAGACAGAGAGAGATCTCATGTATAAAATGCAGCTTTAGCTTAACCCTCCTGTTGTCCTCGGGTCAAGGGGTCAGACTTGTTGAAAGACTTTTTCTTTCAACAAAATTGCCCAAAAATAACATGGATGGTTCAACACAACGCTTTCGCAATTAAAATGTTTAAAAAAACGTCAAAGAATGTTGACTAAAATGATATAAAAGTGACAAAAGCGCCAAAAACATTGAAAATAACGTGACTAAAGGCATTGAAAGCCTCGAAAACAGCAGAATAAAGCTCTGAAACAAGGCACTACCAATGTTTTAAAAAGTGACAAAAACGTTTAAAAAAAAAAAACTTAATTTATTTTTGAAAAAAGCATCAATCAATAAAATATGAAAAAAGTGTTGATTTTCAGTTTTGACCCGGGAGGACAACACGAGGGTTAACTTACAGACTTGACAGCCATGCTCCACCCTCAACCTTTTAGGCGTCTTGCCATCAAGAGCCAGGCAGCCTTTTTGACTCAGTGAATACACTATCAACTGTAAGCAGCAGTATTTTGTTTTTTATTGACAAAAAAACAAAAAAAAAACATACAAAACTCTCATAGGGGAAAGAGAATATACATACATAGATACAATATAAATGTCAATGTACAAGAAAGAATTACCTAAGCAAAAAAAAAGGGGAAGCTACTTAAAAATGCACAAGTCAAAAGCAAAAAGTAAATTAACATTTAGAGCGGCACACAAGGGGAGATTAATCCAAACAATAGTTTTCTAGATATGTCACTACACATTTTTCTTACAATTTTACTAGATTTGATCTTTTTCAGTGAGGAAAAAGACAATTTAAAAGCATTTATAAACCAAACAAAGGAAGGCTTAAAACATCCCTACTTACTAAAATAAATGATTTTGGAAATACCTTCTGTTTTAGATAGAGTAGCTCTACCAAGAGTTCTTCACATCTATTAAACGGTTAGAAAAATTAACATCTTCCCTTCCAACAGGTTCTCACTCCCATCTCGTAAAATATGGACGCTTGGTCAGGTGCCTTTTGTCGTTGTTATTGACGCTAGAGCTGGGCAATATATCGATATTATATCGATATCGTGATATGAGACTTGATATTGTCTTAGATTTTGGATATCGTAATATGACATAAGTGTTGTCTTTTACTGGTTTTAAAGGCTGCATTACAGTAAAGTACAGTAAAAGGGTGGTGACGGTGCAGTGGATATGACACATACCTTTGGTGTGGGAGACCTGGGTTCGATTCCCACTGTGATACATCAACCAATGTGTTCCTGAGCAAGACACTTAACTCCTAGCTGCTCCAGAGGCGTGTTACCTCTGATATATATAGCAATTGTAAGTCGCTTTGGATAAAAGGGTCAGCTAAATGACATGTCATGTAATGTAAAGTGATGTCATTTTACCAGACTGTTGTAACTGTTCTATTATTTCGTTCCTTATCTCCCCCACCTGACATCTCTACACGTGACGTGACCTGCAGCACTCCACACTCCACCTGAGGAGCGGTCGGCTCGGTGCCTCTCAAAATCTGACGAAAATCTTTGTCTGATCTTTGTCAATCAAAAAAACAGACAGATTCAGCAACTGTACGGCCTATTTCTCGCGTAAAATGTTTTCAGAAACACTTTTCGTTGAACTTTTTTTGTAAAATATGAGATCATATTCAGAACGAGACGCCATTAGTCTGTTTTGAAATTCGGGAGCAGCAAGAACCACGTGACGCATTCGTCCAATCAGCTGCCATGTGTTGTGTTCGTCACGCTCATCCCCCTCGTCGTTTATATACTGTCTATGGTCGTTTCCAGTAAGTGTTTTAACATAGGTGTATAAAGTGGGCACTATGGCAGTAAGTGGTTAGTGACCATTAACAGTGTACCGAACTGTGCAACACACACACGTTCCGAACCGTGACATGGGAACCGAGCGGTTCGGATGTTTTTTCATGAACCGTACCACACCTAATTTTTAGATAAAACTATTGCTAGATATCTCATTTCAGATTTAACCTCGATTGAAGAGATGATGGAATCCGTTGATGAGTGAATGGGAAGTAGCTCACATTTTTTTAATATTGAGGGTTAATCCTGAAGCTTTAGAGGAAATCAAGGCTGAATCAAGGGCAACATCAACCATGAATTTATTCCTGTAAGCGGCAGTAATAGTAGCTGCTATGTGAATGTGCTGAAGGGGAGTGGAAGGAAAGGGGGTGTCCGGCTGATTGTGGCAGGCTGGTCTGGGTCTCAAGGGTCCAGGGTTTTATGTTTTACCCGAGTCCATCCAACCAATCATCTGCCCCATGTGTGGAGGTGAGAAGCCCAGTAGCTCGGTGGTAATGGGAAGGGGGGGGGTATTTATTTATGGGCTCAGCCCCCAATAAACCATTACATTTCACACCTGAACAATCAGCAGCAAGTGTTGGTTTGCTGAGTTGTTCTTCATGAATACGGACAGATTCACAGCAAAGTGTTTTTGTTGTTGTTCTGAAGCTGCCGTTTGAGTAAATGAACGCCAAAGACCACAGGAAATACACGAGTGTGATATATTTATTTCTTTGACACTGTCAGGGTGGTGCAGAGAAGGAGACAATAAGATGATTTAATGAACAAAAAATACACTTACAATCTAAGTAGAAGGAGATAATCCAAAAATCCAATCAGGAGACGAACTATGGCATTTCCAAATGTCTCCGTTTGGGTCCGCCAGACTACAAAGTAACCCCGGAGTTTTCAAACCAAAACAGGGGCAGCAGTGTTTCCAAATGTTCAAGTTTTAGGGGCTCGGAAACGCCGCAGTAGTGTGAGTGTGAGGCGTAAATGTAGCAAAAGATATTCGTTTTCAAACCAAAACGTAGCAGTGTAGATGTAGCCTTTATTTATATATATATATATATATATATATATATATATATATATTTATTATGTGTGTGTGTGTGTGTGTGTGTGTATGTGTCAGCTCCTTTACGAGACACACACACACACACACAGCGAGACACACACACAGGCATATGCGCACAAACACACACACACACACACACACACATGCACACAGAGAGACATGCACGCACGCACACACACACACACACACACACACACACACACACACACCAGAGACACACACACACACACACACACACACACACACACACACACACGGAGACACACACACACACGGAGACACACACACACACACACACACACACACACACACAGAGACACACACACACACACACACACACACACACACACACACACCCTTCCCTCTCTCCCCAGTGACTGTGTGCTCCTCTTGTTAAAACCTGCACTAAGTGGCTGCAGGTCAGTCTAGTCTCTGGACATCTCTTATTAATGAGGCAACTTCACAACACCTAATGTACACATGATAGAGAGGTTATGGGAGGGAAGGAGAGGACAGGCGGGGTAAAGAAAGAAAACACACACACACACACACACACACACACACACACACACACACACATGGGAGGGAAGGAGAGGACAGGCGGGGTAAAGAAAGAAAACACACACACACACACACACACACACACACACACACACACACACATGGGAGGGAAGGAGAGGACAGGCGGGGTAAAGAAAGAAAAATGAAAATAATTGCAGCGATGAGGAGAATCGTGTGCAGAGACTTCCTGTATTTGGGTCGGATTGCGTTCTCACCTAAAGTGAACCGAACTCTAGAGCACATGGAAGAGAACCGAGCAGCGGTGGAAAGTAACTAAGTACATTTACTCCAGTACTGTACTTAAGTACCAAATTTTCAGCTACTTGTACTTTTTTCTTTTCATTCCACTTTCTACTTCTACTCCGCTACATTTCAGAGAGAAATATTGTACTTTTTACTCCACTACATTCATCTATTACAGCTTTAGTTACTAGTTACTTTACACGTTAAGATTCCTGCACACTAAACACATGTAGTCCAGCTGAGATGATCAGACCATTAAACACACAACTGGTTGGATCCTTTACATTTTCTACAACGTTTCAATACTTTAATTACATTTTCCTGATGATACTTATATACTTTTACTGAAGTAACATTTTCAATGCAGGACTTTAGCTTGTAACAGAGTATTGTTACAGTGTGGTATTAGTACTCTTACCTAAGTTAAAGATGTGAATACTTCTTCCAGAGCTGGAAGCGAGACCCCTGTTTTTAAGCAGATGAGAGTTCAGTTGCTTGGTCCGCAGCAGAATGAGCTTTTACACCAAACCCAAAACTAACCAAATTATCAGGCGAAGCGCTCCAGAGTTTCGGTTAAAACGGGGGCGCAGAGCAAGGCGCTAAGAGAGGAATGGACAACAGAGATAGGAGAAAAGGGTCGACGCAGAAAGAGCAAAAGACAGAAAGAGGCATGACGGAATAAAAGCCAAGCAGCGTGAAAGAGGAGACGGAAAGAGAAAGAGCTTTTTAAGAAGTAGCTGTAACCTGCAGACTCCTCTGGAGTCACTGTATGTCCCCGCAGGTGGCGAGGATTCCTCGCCCTTGTATCTCGTCACGCCACAAAGGGGATTACACCGGCAAAGCCAAACAAACAAAACCCCGTAGCGCACACACTAAGAGGTATGAAAAGGTGTTTGGAAAAGCAGCAAGACTTAATCTTAGTTACTCGACTTCAGTTCCACGTCTTTGATATCAGGTTGATTGTGTAGTCGGTCCCGGTGAAGGATCTTTGTGAAATGTTGTAAGTTGTAAGCGTGACAAGAAAGAAGAGAAACACAGCGTTGCCACGAATCCCGTCCGTTGGATTTTAAATGATTTTTCTTTGAGATAAGGTCAATTGTTCTCTCAGGCAAAGCCAACGACAAATTCAAGGTCCAGTGTGTAACGTTTTTAGTTGTTCATTATCAAAATCTGTGTTGTCCGTTCACCAACTTGTCCTTTTTCATGAATATTTACCACCACCATCAATTCCAAGTATTCCTATTGGCTTGAAATTTTACATTTGTGTTTGCATGAACTGGGGTAGACGCTCCATATTCATGCTCCATCTAGAAATACGTTAGCCGGTAAGGGACATACAGGACGTACTGCTCCACCTTTCACGTTTTCTCTGTCACATGATAAACTCACAGCTGCTGCTAATGCTGCTAATGGGTATCGCAGCTTCCCGGCCCCGGCAAGTTTTAAGAAGGAAACATGGAGGACCACACGTATTCAACATCCAAATTTCAGGAACAGGAGTCTTCTTCTTTGCCAAGAAAAAGAAAAAGGATATTGAAAAGAGCAAGAGACTGGCTTTTTGGAGCGTGAAGGCTACCGTAGCTGTAATACGTACTTTGAACTGCGTGGTGCGAGACAGTGTGTGTGTGTGTGTGTGTGTGTGTGTGTGTGTGTGTGTGTGTGTGTGTGTTTGTGTGTGGTAGAGTGAGTGAGAGAGTGATGGTGATTATCTTCAGAGTGAGTAGTGACTGTAGAGTCATAGTGAGAGAAACAAAGTGTCTCCCCTGTTCTTTCTGACCACGGTGAGAAATCTGGGACAGGAGAAGTTAACCCTCTCCTTGATTTCATGTTGTTTATGGAGAAGGAGAACCAGGAAATGAGTTGGGGGGGGAAAGGCAATGCTTCCAAGCCACGGCCGAGCGACGTGCGTCGCCGCGACGTGTAGTTACATTTTTCCGGAGGTGCACGTCAGGCTACGGCGTAGGGTCGGTATCTCCACGTACCTACGTACTGTACGTAGTCAATCTAACGCAGAATCATAAATCGCGCTTTACCAGGACATGTGGCGCTCTTAGGGCTCCTGCGCACTGCCTGCGTGGCGTGAGCGTGGCGTTTCTGGTGCGTGTCAGTTGCATTGCGTCTGCGTGGCGTTTTCTATGTCTCTACACACCAGAAAGGTGTCTGACACGGCGCTGCTGCTGCCGGCCTTGTCTGTACACATGGATGTTTCCCATTGATAAAATGAAATAATAGCCTGTTCTTCAACAAAATAGGCTACAGAATACTTCGTTCTGTATTGACAGATGCAATATTTGAAAATCGAGTCGTGTCAAAATGTCATATACATCTTTTCCTATTCTATGTTGCCTGGAAACGCTTCCAACACGCTGGCGTGAAAAATAGGCGTCGGTTCTATTTCTAGCATGCACGTGTTTTCGCCACTGCTCGAGCCACACCTGAGACGTGCATGTCACGCAGGCAGTGTGCAAACTCTAACCTGTTAACATGGGAGCCCAAATAAAAACGGACACGCCACGCAGGCAGCCCTTATACTTCCTCACCTTACTTCCTGCTCTGCTCCCGTCAGAACTACTACGGTCTAGAGGTCGCCGCCACTAGAATCATGAATAAAGTTTGTAATTGCTGCCTGAACAAACGACATCTGGAAGCGTTTTTCAGGGGAGGACAGTCTCTCTTCATTTTGTTCTGCATATAATTCCTGAAAGCGTTTTTTTATTCTGACTTTCGACCAAACGTCTTCTGGATTCTCAACTTGGTTTTTGTATCTCTCAGCAGTTATTTCATCCAACTTTTTAAAGTAGTCCACATTAATCTCCTCCCAATTAACTGGGTTCCCTCTTTTCTTCCGACTGTACCTGCTCTCTGTACGTGATTGTTTTATGGCCACAGTAATAATGTTAAGACACCAAGGCCCTGACCCTTTGCCCCTCTTACTCCTGGAGAGCATCACATCTGTTTTTTTAATGACAGGAAGAGTTCATTCAAGGTTAACTCAAATGTTCTGGGAAGTGTTCTTTAATCTGAGCTCTAAGGACAGTTTCTTGATTTTTACACATCTTCTTAAATTCACCTTTTTAGAGTATTTGCATATAACCGCATATAACCTGATCCCCAATGTATTCCATATCACAATGTTCAGAACAAACTCCACTTTCAACAGATAAAGAGATAATTTGGCCCTAACACTGAAAAGTAGATTTTGGCTTTTTTGAGAGGGGGAAACACCAGAGCAGGGGGAATGAGAGGGGGAACACCAGAGCAGGGGGAATGAGAGGGGGAAACGCCAGAGCAGGGGGAATGAGAGGAGGAAACATCAGAGCAGGGGGAATGAGAGGGGGAAACGTAGCAGAAGATAGTCCTTTTTAAACCAAAACATAGTGATGTAAACGTAGCCTGTCTGTCTTTGTGTCCATTGCCTTTTTGTCTCTCTGTTTTCTCCTAAATGCTCTCAGATCTTCTGCTCAGCTCTTAACTCTCGGCGTCCTTTCATGTGATGGATTATTCAAAAGGCGGTCCACTTAGCCATGATGTAAACATGCTCACTGATGTGTGCCCTCCATGTGAATATTAATACTAATGCATCTATCTATAGACTGTAATCTCTGCAGAATCCATTCCCAGGACTTCCAGGTTCAAGTTCTTCAATTGAAACCTCCAATACTAACAGTAAAAGTACAAGTCCCTGTATTACACTTATGTATGTTCATGTAATAGTCTGTGTCACTCTTTCATGTGTCTCGGTTTGGGGGAATAACATATATACTAGAGATGGTACCGATCCCTGTATGGATGCGATATGATTTCTATCTTTGTTGTACAATCTGGCTCGGGTTAAACTTTGTAAAACATGAACAAACTCAAACAATGAACTTTCTTTTATTATTCAGTTTGACAATCAGTCTTAACGAAAAAAGAACATAAATAAAGTACTTTAAGCAAAATCATTGCATTTGTTTCATTGATATTCCTCTACTTATGGGTATATATCCTCATTATGGGTTTCAGTTTTGATATTTCCTGTTTTATTTTGTCAGTTCATTCCCTGTGTGTTGCTGTTTCCCTGTTATTTGTTAAAGCTTATGTTTCACCCGTGTACTATTTCCGTGATAGGAAACGGTTTCCAACACAGGCTCTCTAGCTCGTACGCAGCCATTATCATCATCTTCTTCTTCTTCTTCTTCTTCTTCTTCTTCTTCTTCTAACAAAGACAGCCGCCAGTCACGCCAACTCAACTCTCGATTGGCCAATGACACGTTCAAATCAAATCAATCAACAGCTTTTTCCCGACGTGGGCATGGGGAGGTTCATTGAACGTTTATTTATCCTCGAGAGATCAATTTCAATATCATCGAGACAAAATCTCGATGACAACACAAGTACAATCATAAGAAATATAAAAGGACAATAAAACATTACACAAGAAGACACCGCCCTGCTAGCCTAGAAATCTAGACCACCCTAGCGGCAGCAAATGCAATTTGTAGCCAGGGTTAGTCTAGCAACTCTCCTTTGGCTTGCGAGCTGGAAAAGCCAAATTCTGGTCAGGCCAATCACATCGTGTATAGAGTCGGTGGGCGGGCTTAGAGTGATGGCAGAGTTGCGACGGTTTCGCGTGAATTCCCTGCTACTTGAAAACAAAGAAGATGGCTGCTGCTGCTGGTGAACAGCGGTCTTTGGAATCGGCTTTGGCTGCGACTCTGGAAGACTTGGAGTTCAGCTTTTCTTTGAGAAAAGAGCAAAGAACGGGACTGTAGTCTTAAAAAAGAAAGATGTGTTTGCCGACCGGATACGGCAAAAGTTTGATCTATCAACTAGCGTTGCTCTGGTTGGCTATGAGTGCAGAGGGAATTTGAAAGACAACCGTTTATCCCGCCCCTCGGATTGAGCCCTGCCAATGGTGAGTTCCCAGACCCAACATCTTGATGTGGGGCTGGCTTGTCAGGCTACCGCCCTGCAGGAAGACAATAAAAGATTAGGGTAAGGAGAAGACAGGGCGCACTTCGGACGAGATCTTGGTGGACCGAGCCCTGACTTTATGTCTGTTGCTAGGGAAACTTAGTCTGTTTTTGTGAACCCACAACTGTGTTGTATGTATGCTAGACTCAGTAAACTTGGAATAAGAATTAATTAATAGGAGTCAGATTTGACCGGCATCAGGGTCTTATTTTGGACATTCCCAACACATGCTCGCCTTTGTTTTGTTTTCTTCAACTGCTGTGAAGCAGCGTTGCACTTTCTGTTTTGAATTATTAATAAACTGTGCAGATAATTTAGTAACGAGCGCCTCTGTTCCTTACTTCAGTTATTTTACATCTTGATTTCTAGGGGCGTAACAGGATGAGGAGAACGATAACGCAATTTATGATATGATGACAATTGGAAAAAATAATTGAATTTTTTTTTTTTTTTTTAACCACTTGCCCAACATGGCGTTTTACTTGTCTCAGGGCCATCGAGCAACAATTATTGTTGAACCCTGCTGAATGTAATTGAATACAATCTGCTTCCACAGATTCTCTGAGGCAGTTAGCAAAGCTCTTCCTCCACCCCGTGATTTTATTCTTATGTGACTGCTTTTAAAAATAGATTGTAATAATTTCATAAATAACATGAGATCAAATCTTTCATTTTAAGTTATGCAGATTGCAATTAAACGATCGATCCTGATTAGATAATGAGATGGTTGAGAAAGGGTAAATCATGGTGCTCTCTGGTTTAAATGTCAGCGTGGCCCGGTGTACATTTCTCATCTCCACAGCTCCGTAGATTATGCTAATCATGTTGAAAATGCATATATCTGCCCAGGGACGGACGGGGTCGAGGAAGGGTTAAGAAGGGCTATCATGTGCCATTTTTAAATGTCGCCACGGCTCGGCGAACATCTCTTATCTTCCCTGCTTCCATAGCTGTCATACGTCCCCGATGGCCGATTGCAAATTTATCCATTGTCTCTGTGTCCCGGGCCAGCTGAGCCAACTAATCAATTATAATAAGGTAACCAATCAGGGCACAGGTACACCAATTAGAGAGCGCCGGGGATCCTGGGAATATCAATTAGGAGAGCTGATTAGGCTCTAATTTAGAGCAGCTGCTTCTCTCTGCTCTCTGGATGACAGTGAGTATACCCCTTTTGTAGGACCTGTGGTGGCTGCACCTGACAGACGCACACACACGCACGCACACACACACACACACACACACACACACACACACACACACACACACACACACACACAAGGCTGGTTTCATGAAGCATTCATACATATAGCTAAGAAAAGTAAAGCACCGTGATTCGTATGTATTCCACGTATTTATTACTTTCAGCATTACTCACATTGACTGCTGCAGTATAAGAGCGTGAAGATCCTCGTTGGGAGGAGGTCGGGGGGGATGTTTGGCTCCTAAAACACAGGGCTTTAAAGCTGGGGAGCAGAGTTCATGTCCTGAAGAAGTTAAGGAGAAAACACAAGACTTTCACCCAGGAAACAGGTGTTCATGTCCTGAAGAAGTTAAGGAGAAAACACAAGACTTTCACCAGGAAACAGGTGTTCATGTCCTGAAGAAGTTAAGGAGAAAACACAAGACTTTCACCAGGAAACAGGTGTTCATGTCCTGAGAGTACTACTTAAGCGGAACCCTGTTTGAATCCAAACCACAATCTTTTTTCTAATCTTAACTAGTCGTTTTGTTGTCTAAACTTAACTGATGCTCACCTTTTCTTGGCAAAATTTTATTGCAATGGCCGCTACACTAAACTGTCATGTGTTTGGCCGGCGGTCGCTGTAATTTCGTAGGATATCATACGAATTGTTGTGCATAACTTTTCTTACAATAACATACAAAAACGTTCTTGAGAATGAGTTGCTCACACACATACCAAACTTGTACGACAGAAAGGATGACACATAATAGAAGTACATACGGCACACAGAGAACTAACAACAAACTCAAAGACAGAGAGACACACACACACACACACACACACACACACACACACACACACACACACACACACACACACACACAGTATTGGATAATAATCCTAACTATTTGCTCAGAGTAGCGGTGCGGAACCACTCTGTGCTCCTAAGGACACTGTCTCGTCTTTTCAGTCTCTCCTCTTCCTCTTCTCTTCTTCACTCAATCCTTCACCTCCTCTTCTATTTCTCTGCACTTCTGCTCTCCTCTGTCCTGCACATTGGAGCCAAGCGAAGACAGCAGCAGACCGCTTAGTATAGAATATTCAGAGCATTATTCTTATCATTTAATATTTAAAGATACACTATGTTTTGCAGACAACAGCAGGCTAAATGCAACAAATGGCTAAAAGGCTAGCTGTTAATAGATCAGTATCAGAGGTTGTGCCAGGCTTTGATGCGTTGTTTATGTCCATGATCAATGACTGTACGATCAATAGGCATTATCTAAAATCATCTTGGTAGGAGCTTGATGTTTGCAGTGGTTCTGTAAGTCCCTGAAGTTATCATACGTGATTCATTTAATGTGCTCATATTATGCTGTTTGGCTTTTTCCCTTTCCTTTATTGTGTTTTATATATATATATTTATTTATTTTTTTTTGTGCATGTTATAGGTTTACAAAGTGAAAAAGCCCAAAGTTCCCCCCAAAGGGACTTGTGAACACTGTTCACAAACTGCTCCAAACAGCTCTATTGTAGTCCAGCCTTTACTTCAGAGACAAACGTGGTCACTTTGGAACACACGTTATAATGCTAGCCTAGCAGCTAGTGTGGCACGCCCTCATTTCAGCTCACTACTTTCATTGAATTTGGGTCTTTTATTCAATTTTATAGCATTTTGACAAAATTGACAATGTCTAAAAAAAAGATTTATGTAGGACTAGTAGTCCTTACCTAGGTACTGTCAGGACACGCCCTCATACTCTGCTTCTGACTGGCTAGTAGTCCTTACCTAGGTACTGTCAGGGCACGCCCTCATACTCTGCTTCTGACTGGCTAGTAGTCCTTACCTAGGTACTGTCAGGGCACGCCCTCATACTCTGCTTCTGACTGGCTAGTAGTCCTTACCTAGGTACTGTCAGGACACGCCCTCATACTCTGCTTCTGACTGGCTAGTAGTCCTTACCTAGGTACTGTCAGGGCACGCCCTCATACTCTGCTTCTGACTGGCTAGTAGTCCTTACCTAGGTACTGTCAGGACACGCCCTCATACTCTGCTTCTGACTGGCTAGTAGTCCTTACCTAGGTACTGTCAGGGCACGCCCTCATACTCTGCTTCTGACTGGCTAGTAGTCCTTACCTAGCTACTGAGCATGTGCGACTCCCAACAAAGATGGAACAGAAGTGAGATGTCTCACTCTGTAGCTAAAACAGAGAGCTCAACACACAGGGTGAAAAGAGGAGCTGCAGCAATTTGTGCAACAAAAATATGATGTTTTATGAAATGTAAACCATGTAAACCTATTCTGGTACAACCTCTAAATACATGTATGAACCTGAAAATGAGCATAATATGAGGACTTTAACCTTTGTGTTGTCTTCCCGTTGACCATGAAATGTTTTTTTGTCTCTTTTTCAGATGCTTTTGACTTTTTATTAAAACATTTTTGTCACTTTATTCCACGCTTTTTAATTTATATGACATTATACCTAATATTTGAGTTAAAAGAAACTGAAAATTATGAATTATTTTGAATAATAGTTGAGGTCAGAGGATGTTGAGTGGATCACAGATTAGTTTATGTCAAAGTTTAGTCAGGAGATTGTTATTCAGGTTTTAGAAGCATTCATTGGAGCAGAATCTGCGTCTCAATCGGGGTTTTTACTGCAGTTTGTAACAGTTTAGGGCCTCTTGTCTGTTTATGGCATACGGTCAGCTCTGTGCGTTGCTATGGTTGTTGTACACAAACCAACCAGCCGACAGTTTGCAGGACTGCGGTAGAGATGCATGGCCAAGCATTTGTTGGTGTACAGCGCATTTGGAATCTGGGTCTCAATCAGGGTTTTAAAAGGGTTTTAATGCAACAGGGCCTGAAGAAAGGAAAAGGATGTAATGAAGTAAAACATAATTTTACAATCTCTCTCCCCTCCTCTTCTTCCTCCTTCGCTCCCAACAGGTTTTGAAAATAAAACCACGTGAGAAGTGTAAAGGGGGAATTATAAACCTCTGAAAAATGACTTTGAAGCAGCCAAAATGGTTAGGAACCTCGGGTTTAACTTTTGGTAATGCATTGATTTTGATAATCTTATCATATGTTTTCTTTGTGTAAACTGTTAAACTGAAAAGTAACTACAGCTCCCAGATACATGTAGTGCCCTAAAACATAGTGGAGTAGAAGAATAAAGTAGCAACAAAATAGAAATACTTAACGTAATGTTGCTTTCAAACACTGGGACATGCAGGCAAATATATCTACATACAGTATACACACACACACACACACACACACACACACACACACACACACACACACACGTCTGCATTTTTAGAGTTGGGTAAACACTTTGGGAGCTGCTCTGAGTACTTTGTGCTATCTCTGCAGTCGGAGCAGCAGAGCGAGGCAGTCTGAAATGAACTGATAGAGGTTATCTAGACTAGCTGATTATCTTTGTGAAGGCGCCAGTGACTCCAACAAACAACTCCTCGCCGATTTCAACATTTAAAAGGGCAAATACCAACTGCGTTTTTTGCAAAGTATGCTAGGCAGACTATAGCGTAGAACACAGTGGAAAAAATTACGTTAGCAAACATGCTAATCATTGCAGATCATCATTGCAATCATTGCATTAAGGCTCATTAAAAGCCATTTAGTTTACATCCTTGTATTGAATTAATTTGTGTTGTAGGGTTAAATGGAGTAGGCCAATCCAACCAATAACATTACCCCAGAAAATATCCATCTTTTTCTTTTTCACAGCCCAATATTGGCAGGTATGATTAAGTGAAGTAAGACTGGGCTGCAGCAGCTTGTAGCAACTTACATATTTATGCACGGCTCATGTTTCATTTGTTTCTGCCACAACCTTTTCATTGTTAACATTGTTCTGGAGTAATAAACCTCTACATTCCTTCTATACTCATAATATTTATATGGTTTTAAGATGCTCGAATAAATCGTTGTCTTATCTCCTCTCGGGCTTGGTGATTTGTTCTACTAACTTCTGTTTTATTTTATTGATATAACAAATGATCATGCTCAAAACGTCCTGTAATTCGATAACATATCAGGAAAATAAGTCAGTACTGAAGAAAACTGAAAGGCAAAAGTCAATCAGCATTCAAGTGTGAAATGAATTGTGTTTTAATGAACGGGCTTCATCGATCTTAATAATGGGATTCGTTTCCGTGTTGTTTTTGCTACATATATATATATATATATATATATATATATATATAGAGAGAGAGAGAGAGAGAGAGAGAGAGAGAGAGAGAGGCCCATACATATACAGTACAGTATACCCACTACAATACATTAGACTACACCACTGGACCCCGCCAATCACAGATATGTTGATACACACAGGACTAACATTATCACAGGACCTCCATGTTCGGGGGAATGTGGTAGGTCATTTGCGGCTGAATTTTTTATTCACAAACTCCAGACATGGCCGATTCACACGGGATTAAGATCACAGACAACCGCCGTAATTATTACCAATAATGACTTTAATGACTAGAGGTCACCAGGTAATACTACACCCATGTGAATTGGGCTGAAGATAAATGTTTAAACAAATCACGTATGATAACTTCAGGGACTTACAGAACCACTGCAAACATCAAGCTCCTACCAAGATGATTTTAGATAATGCCCATTGATCATACAGTCATTGATCATGGACATAAACAACGCATCTAAGCCTGGCACAACCTCTGATACTGATCTATTAAAACCCTTTAGCCATTAGATGCATTTAGCCTGCTATCGTCTGCAAACATAGTTTATCTTTAAATATTAAATACCTGAAATAATGCTGCATATATTCTATAACAAGACGTCTGCTGCTGACTTTTACACTCACTCACTCGTTGCATAAGTGCTTTTATCTGAGTATCTGAGTATTTCTTCCACCACTGGTGATCCACACGTGTGTCCATAGCAACCAGTCCTCCAAACCCTATTATTATATCTATCGTTTTCCGTCCTCATATCTAAACCAGAGAAGATAACGGTGGAGGTTTTAAACACGTGGTTAACGTTGTGAAACGGTCCCAGTTTGGTTAGCTTTAGACACCAAAACTACTGAGTTAAGTTGATAAAAAGATGGAGGTTTGGGTTTAAATCAGACGTGACTTCACTTCCTGAAGGTTACCACGTGACGCACGTAGCTCCGTTTGTTTTCCATAAAGTTAAAAAACCTCTCTGTTTCCTTTTCTGTTCAAACAGGACATGAACCCCGGTCTCCTGGGTAAAAATCCTGTGATTGTTTGACCCACCCCCCCAACCTGCCTCCTTACACAGATCTTGACGATCTTAAACTCCCTCACCTTACTTCCTGCTTTGCTCCTAATTACTAATTACTACAAACTAAAATATGAGTAAATATGAGTCGTAATTGCTGCTTGAACAAACGACTTATTGGAGCATTTTTTCGAGGGAGGACATTCTCCATGGTGTGTATTTTTCCTGGGTGTATTGTAGCGGTATCTTTGGGTGCCAACAGGTGTAGCCAATCGTAGAATAATGTTCTTACTAGTTGCAGATAAATATAATAAGAATGTAAAAGGTTTCCATAAGAGACCAAGTGTGTTTGGTGTATGCTTATTGCAGAGTTGTGTGCTGTCATAGAGACGGTGGTTCCCCGAACGAAGGAAACTCTGATGCACAGATGGTTTAGCTTAAGCGGTAAATGTAAGACAGATAGGGTCACAAAGTGAACCCGGAGCAGAATGTACCGATTCACGTGAGAGCAAATGAGGACGAGACACAGCACAGTGGCCTCAAACCTGGCGGGTGTTGTGTGAAGATAACAGTCCCGTGCTGGAGAAGAAGAGGGGCTCCAAGAAAGAAAGTATAAGAGATGAGGGGAACTATAGATCGGGGCTCACAAGGTCTGACAGTCTAGAGATACGTGGACCGGCTCTGGCTTTTTGTCTGTTGCTAGGGAAACTTGTCTCTGCGTGCTTTGTGATCCTACAGATCTGTCTATTGAAACTTCGATGCTTGACTGATTAAACAAATGTATTTGACTTTATCTTAACGTCTTATCTGGCTCTTGCTTAGGATAAATGTAATTCCAATTTAACGAATGTGCGGGGATATATACTGTAGGTCTTTTATTTGGAGTCAGACACCCACAAGGGGGGGACACAGAGGAGGAAAACCTCAACACAATGTAAAATGTAATGTAAAAGTCACATTTGGTGTGTTTTTTTGTGAATGAATGAGCTGCGCTGAAGCTCTTCAGGAGTTTACACCACGTAGATTTGTCACCCATTAACCACATAGCTTCTGCTACTGATATGCTATCTCAAAGCTCCTTCCTGCTGCCGGCTAAAAGCTATCTCTACTCAGATATTATTAGTCTGATCTCACACACACACACACACACACGCACGCACACACACACACACACACACACACACACGCACACACACAGCTTTATTTGGCCTTCATGCTCACTGCTGATAATGAGGGGAGAGACAGTTCTGCTGGAGCCTTTATTAGCTTTATGTTGATAGCTTTTGGAGAGCGAGGCGGCCGCTGAAACAACAGTGACACAAACAGAATGACCTTTACATTCAAAAACACTCCTCATTTATTTAAGAGTTGCTTTCATATTCTGTGATTGTTTCAGTGTGGGAGGGAATACAGTGTTCTCACACACATTAGCCTTGATTCAAACGCTTTGGTTTGTTCTCACAGCTGAGCGTAGCCTCCGTGGGTCAGAGGTTTGGTTCCCAGAGGAACAATGCTTACATGCTGAGAAACTTATGGCTACATTTACATCGTTACGTTTTGATTTTTTAAGTGGAGTTTTGATCCCAAAGTGATCTCTGTGCACCAAGTGTTTTTATCTCCAGTAGAAGAACTAATCTCTGTTTAAACTAACACGCCCAAACCTCATATCTCATCAACATTCTGGTATACTGGACATAAACAGGAGGCAGCGTGGAGACTCCTCCCACTGCTGGTAGTTACCATGGTAACGTTAGTAGCTTTAAGTCTCAGAGAACAAGACGCCGTGACCGATAAGACCCAATCAGGAGGAGAAACGTTGGTGTCAGTGTCGGTGTTGTCAAAGGTCTCCGTTTGGAGACGTTGAGACTGAAACACAACCCCGCAGATTCAGAACCAAAACGGGTCAGAAGAGTTTCTAAATTTCTCCGGTTTAGGGGCTCAGAAACACCAGAGTAGGGGGAATGAGAGGGGGAAACGCCAGAGCAGGGGGAATGAGAGGGGGAACACCAGAGCATGGGGAATGAGAGGGGGAGACGCCAGAGCAGGGGGGAATGAGAGGGGGAGACGCCAGAGCAGGGGGAATGAGAGGGGAAACATAGCAGAAGATATTCCTTTTTAAACCAAAACATCAGAGCATGGGGAATTATTATTTCAACCCCTTGAACCCCATACTGAAATATATTTATACTTATATATTGAAAGTTTTTTTTTACCATGTTGCATGTTTCTATCATAATATACAACTAATTAAACAACATCAAATTAACCCATAACAGATTAATGTTAAATAAGCTCTCCGTCAACCCTAAAACTGAAATAAACTTCTCGACACCCACAGGTGTCAACAGTGAAGTGAGGGAACCTGTTCTTTCCTTCCCTGTCTGATGTCATGTTTCCACTCAGCAGACAGAAGATTAGAGGTCGCAGGGTGCCTTTCTGTCTCTTCACGGGTCAGAGAGGGCAGAACAGCAGGGCACAAGATGGCCGCCATCCCTATGACATTACCGCCCTGCACACAGAGACACAAGCTCACATCCTGTGTGACTGCACAGCATTTGACTTTAAAGAAGAATGGGAATCTTCTCTGTGGGTATGGCTCGGGTTCCTTAGATAGATAGATAGATAGATAGATAGATAGATAGATAGATAGATCTTTATTGTCATTGTATGCAGTACAACGGAATTCTGTAGGAGCCATCCTCTCCAAATAGCAGTATAGAGTAAAAAGATTTAAAATATATATATATATATATATTAGGGCTGTCAATCAATTAAAAAAAATAATCTAATTAATTACATACTCTGTAATTAATTAATCGAAATTAATCGCATACATAATTAACGGTGCCTGAACCGATACTTTTTAAAAAAGTAAAAAAAGAAAAGAAGAAAAAATGGTACTAAACAACAGTTGGTGACATTAAAGAACGGCTTGTTTATTGCTAAGGCCATATGGTCAAAATTAAATGATTTAATAATAATGTATAACAATAACAATAACTTATTTCACTAGTAAATTGCTGTTGAACGACAAAAACAACCACCAGGTGGGAAAAGGACATTTACAATAACTTCAAATGCACCACGAGGCTGTAGTTTACCAGTTTCATTGATTCATCTGTGTTGTTTTTCCGACGGCTAAAACACAGTCAAACTTTACACCGTTCAGCGTTAGCTGTCAGCATTTTAACCGTTTTTTAATCCAGCTACTAACTAGCGGTAGGCTAACGTTAGCTGCTGTCGAGTGTAGTGTTAACTAGCTAGCGGTAGGCTAACGTTAGCTGCTGTTGAGTATAGTGTTAACTAGCGTCCCGTGCAGCGGTGTTTGTGTTGCCGTCTGTTTCAGAGCATCAGAGAGAAGCGCAGACATATCAGTGGCACCAGATCTCGGTAGCCAGGGTTGGCAGGAAGAAGATTTTTACAAGTAAATGTTCCAATTAATGACTCAGGCAGCACATTCTCGTCTCCCTCCTTCATTTTACAGTCCAATGGTGGCTAGAACGGCTGGAATGGATTAATCTGCGTTATTTTTTTTAACGCATTATTTTTTCTCAGATTAATTAATCGAAATTAATGCGTTATTTTGACAGCCCTAATATATATATATATATATATATATATATATATATATATATATATATATATATATATATATGTGCATGTTTGTATGTGTGTATGATTTCTGTAATATGTTCACAGCTCTGGGGAAGAAGTTGTTCCGGAGTCTATTTGGATTTAAATGGCATCCAAGTTTCCGTCACTTGCTTCCCTTCCGTGCTTTTTAAGGGCTTTTCACACGCTGAGCGCACTTCGCCTGCGTAGTCACGTGGATCCGCGGGGTCTCCTATGCTCCTCGTGTGAAGGACAACACTCTGCGAGTAAACGCCAGGTGGTCAATGTGTGGTATCCATGGAGATACTGTGCACTACTGTATCCCTGCCGGACAACTAAATGAGATGAGCTGACTGTGGTATCATATATCTCTAATCAGGTTGATTTATAACAAACAGTGGCAATCCCAGTCTTTCCTAACCACAGACTGTTATTGTTGATAGCTAAAGTTAGCTAAATTAGCATAGTCATAATTACGGACGTTACCCCGATAAATCCAGTCTTGTGCCGATGCTCTGATAAGCAGACGCCCCGCTGTCTATGTCCTGATAACTGTTTAGAAAACAGTTTTATATTTTAGTGAACTCACAAACTGAAGAATTCGTCTTTTGTTCATTGATTTGCGCTGCGCGTCGTTCGCGTAGGGAATAGTTCAACACAATTCAACTCTTGCAGCGGGCGGGCATGATGAGCACGAACACGACAGTTTCACAGGATTGCACCCGCTTGTCGCGTTGCCTGTCAAACTGCCCCCCCCCATCAGCGCGACAATCTCTCCCCGTGTGAAAAGCCCTTTAGACCGAGGAAGCAGAGAGACAGAGCATTCTCATTCTCTCTGCTGATTTCTCACGTCTGCATACAAGGCTTCTCTCTGTATCCTTGCTCATGGCTCCTCAGAGATTCATCCTCGCTCATAGCTCCTCAGAGATCCCTCCTCCATCCTCGCTCATAGCTCCTCAGAGATTCCTTCATCCTCGCTCATAGCTTCTCAGAGATCCCTCCTTCATCCTCGCTCATAACTCCTCAGAGATCCCTCCTCCATCCTCGCTCATAGCTTCTCAGAGAGCCCTTCTCCATCCTCGCTCATAGCTCCTCAGAGATCCCTCCTTCATCCTCACTCATAGCTCCTCAGAGATTCCTCCATCTTCCTCAGTCCTCGGTGCAGGAATGAGAGCTTTGAGCTTCAAGAATGACGGCCAGAACAACTTCCGTTTCAAGCGAGGGGCGAGAAGATATCAATTAAGAGAAGTGACACGCTCACCGTCCTTCTGCTTCTTTGTCTTCTCCTCCGGGAAAACATGCCTGCGTTGCATTGTGGTATACAGGAGTAAAATTTAGGGTACATTGTATGTACTCTCAAATTAGCTGTGCATTTTGGGTATTTTATATAGTGGACTCTATATATAGTGTATGAAATGAACCGCTGAGAATTTGAACACCACTACAAAATGGCGAACACACATGCACTATTTTCCGTGATAGGGAACAGTTTCGAACACAGCTACTCACACGTTCACCCTACATATACAGTAACACACCAGATGCTAAATGAGTCCATTAGTTTTGGAGGTGACACACAAAGGTTGTGATACAAGCGGGGAATGGATGTTGCTGCAGATTGCGAACCGTGGGAGGGAGGATAATCAGGTTCCTTTCTCTCTTTAGTTTTTAATCTACACTGAACTGTTGTCAATTATCAAGAGCACCTCCTGAACCGGGCCCCGGCACAATGGCTCGTTAATGAGCGTGCGGGTGATTGGAGAGGCATGGGCCTGGGTACATAACAAGCAGGAGTGCATTCAGCGCTGATTAGGCTGCGCTTTGCACCTAGCAACGTCACGCAAGCACCAATAATCACAGTAGTTAACATGCTCAAGGGTATAATGGCTCTCAGAAACATCTATAAACATTTGAGGTACCTACAAAAGTTTTTCTTCACAGCAGTGTGAATTAAAGTAAAAATGAGAAAAGAGTAGTTTTTTTTTTTCAACCTGGACCCTATTTTTACCTTCATGTTTCTGTGTCTAAGCGACTGATGGGAACAACAATCTTTAAAATTGGTCCAGTATTAATCAAGACCAGACAAGCTGCAATTTACAGTTACTTGATTGTTTTGATGCAGCAGTCAACTCAAACTCCACATTTTCAGAACAGTTACCAAACAGGCTGAAACAGTGGCACTCATGGTCTAAATGACACATTTTGTTTGCAAAAGGCTCTAACCGTGCCAAAACATTTAAAATATGCAACAAAAGCTAATTTTGCCTTCAAACAACACAACTTGCAAACAAGTGTATGAGCTCTTCCAATCAACCATTACACAGTGGACACCAAAATACTAAATACAGCACAAATCAGTGCACCATTGCTTGTCATTGTAGCCTATTACTCTACGTAGCTTTCATGACAGTGACATTTGTCGTCAAATTTGCCTTCTTCAAGAATTGGATCCAGAATCAGAAATGCTTTCATATAAATTTTATGTAAACCAAAATAAAATCTATTAGAGTATAAGAAATTAAGAAAATAAAAATAAAATATATTATAGTAAAGTATACACATCTGTTACTGTAGAGTATAAGAAATAGCCACTATTGATACTGAGTCTCTTCTGTCTTGACGATGGGGCCACATGGCCTCCTCCACATCACATTCAATATCCTCTCTTGCAATGCACCGAGGGAAAAATCTTCTTGCATGCCTTATCAAACCTTGACATTTCTCTGCACCTATTTATTGGGCAGCAGCAGTCATTGCATTCACCAAGGGCATCTGCTCATAGGGACGATGATCATAAACCTTCCACCTCCAAGCACTGAAGAACTCCTCTATGGGATTCAAAAATGGGCTATATGCTGGAAGGAACTGCATCATTGAAGATTTGTGTGAAGGAGTGTCAAACAGGTGCTTCAGTGATGTCATACTGATGTAGGTAGTTCCTAATAGTTAGGGACAGATGGTTTCTGTTTGGTTACCATAGCTCAAACAATGGAGTTTGGACTGCTTGAATAACATCTGTTAACTGTTCTGCAAAAGGGTGTGGGGGGGGGAAATGTGTCAATCCAATGAGAAAGGGTTAACACATTTGCAAGACGTTTTTGCTGCTGTTTTTTGTGAGCTGACAAAGTGCTTGTACAGTTGTACAGACATATTGGCAGCAGAGATGAGTCACCTAAATGTGAAAACACTGAAAAGAAAATGGAAAGGAAACCAACAGACTTTGCATTTTTAAAGGGTAATTTCTTTTTCCCCAGTGTTCTTGTGTCTAAGTGGCTGATGTGAACAAAACTCTTTGAAACTGGTCCAGTATTGAGCGTGAACGCTGTAACCGACATCCATGAACCGGGCTGTAATGTAACCCTACCGGACAGATGTTCAGTATCAGTCAGCGTCCACTAAAAGTTCTGTTGTTGCTGCTGACAGACTCAGATTATTATTCTAAGTGTCTGACAGCATTAAGGGATGGATCCCTACAGAGATAGACCTTTTAGTTAAAGAGTAAGATCCTTTTAGTTTAACATGAAACAGCCCCGAAATCACCATCACCAAACCCACCAGACTCCATGTAAATAATCAGTACTTTAAGCGTGTATAGAGCCAGCATATTTCCACCAGACTCTATGTAAATAATCAGTACTTTAAGCGTGTATAGAGCCAGCATATTTCCACATGTAAATGGGTGAATTAAGGGTTTATTTCAACCAAACCAGATATGCTCCTGCTGATTCTGAAAGTAACAGTTATTTGAATCTCTTCATCTACTTTCTACAGACACATTCAAACTGTGGTATTCTAAAAAAGTTTGTCATCATTTACATTTGTAAAACTTAACTTCGAGCTTTTCCTTTAGTGCATACTGTGAACGGCTGAACAGATCACATCATGTCCAGGATTCAGTTGTCTGTCACAGCGGCGCCTGGTCCCTACGCTACCTGCACTGGCACTCAGTTCAACGCAGCGCAACACTACAAAGTCCTCGTCCTTGTCTTGGGATCCCTGCACAGCACGGCCCCTCCCTCCACATTCACTCGGCTCTGTCCCGACACACCTCGGCCCATCTGCTCTGCTCCTTGCCGCCGGCATCGCTCCATGGATGACAGGGCTTTCAATGTTGCTGGAATGCGATGCCTCGGGGTCTGCGCCGGTGCACATCTGTTGCTTCTTCAAAGGTGCAACTGCAAGCACATCTTGTAGAGCAGCTTCTTAATATGCATATATTAAATGTATCTGGCTGCCTTCACACACCCTTTCTGTCAACCTTTATCATTTCTTCCTTTACCTAATTAAATATAATTTGTATTTTAATTTCTTAAGAAGAAAAGGGATGGTAGTGGTAGTGACAGTAACATTGTTTCTGCTTTACACCCAAAACATTTGTGCTAGACTTTCTTATGTTTGTGTTGTAGCTTTTGTATTTGTGTTGTAGCTTTTGTATTTGTGTTGTAGCTTTTGTATTTGTGTTGTAGCTTTTGCGTTTGTGTTGTAGCTTTTGCGTTTGTGTTGTGTTTAGTGGTGTCAGTTAAACGCGTTATTAACGGCGTTAACGCAAACCCATTTTAACGGCGTCAATTTTTTTTTCGCGAGATTAACGTTCTTTTTGGCCTAGCAAACTTTGTAGTTTTTTTCACATGCTGTTGCAACAACTAGTAACATTAGAAAAACTACAACACCACACCGGATCTAGCTAGACCAGAAACAAAACAACAGACACGCTGCACACACTTGTTTGGGCTTGGAGCCGGCCAGAGTAGTAGGCTAACGTTACGTTTTGAGTGGATGGCGAGCGTGAGACGCCGAAATGGATGCCAATAAGATTCTGAATGGAAAGTTTACTTTTAAAAAGTTGCCAAATGGTTCCATTGACAAGACCAAAGTGATCTGTGTGTTTGGTCGTTGTGAACTGAGCTATCATCGCAGCACGTCCAGTCTGAAATACCACTTGATGGTCAAGTACACAGCTGATGGTCAAGTACACAGCTGATGGTCAAGTACACAGCTGATGGTCAAGCACACAGCTGACGGCCAAGCACACAGCTGATGGTCAAGCACACAGCTGATGGTCAAGCACACAGCTGATGGCCAAGCACACAGCTGATGACCAAGCACACAGCTGATGGTCAAGCACACAGCTGATGGCCAAGCACACAGCTGATGGCCAAGCACACAGCTGATGGCCAAGCACACAGCGAATTCTCCGCCCCGTCGTCAAAGCCAGGCGACAATGGATGACTTCAGACAGAAGCACATTTGCACAAAGCAAGCCAATCCACGTTTCCATGTTGATAAGAGCATTTAAATGAGAAAAAAATAATGGGACAAAAAGAAATCAAGGGACATTTAAAATAGATAAAAATGTGCGATTAATTGCGAGTTAACTATGACATTAATGCGATTAATCGCAATTAAATATTTTAATCATTTGACAGCACTAGTTGCGTTATGTTTATAAGAACCACATTTTTAGAGTAAACTATTTTTTTATAAGTTGGCACGATTTTAATTAGAAATTTCAGCGTTATTGTCCAACTTTCAACTTAGACACAAAAACATGAGAAATAGGTCCATGTTACATCCGTCGAGAATGTGATGTAGTTTAAATAAGTCAACGTTGCCTTTTCGATTCATGCGGGACAGAAACAACCATCTCGTGGTAAAAGTCCCGTGTTTGTTTGACCGATTTGTAGATTTTTCTTTTCTGTATCAGCTGATGAAAACTAGCTTTTCCATCCATGTTTCCAGCTAAATGTGACGTGACGTGATATGTTATGTTAAGTATGGTTGTAAGAACTTTGGAAAGAAAACTGATATCATTACTGCGTTTGCGCAGAGTAATCCCATAGATCACATTTGCGGCTGCAGTCTGTGCCACATATTACATACCAGCATAACCTTGCCAGCACGGCTGCCGATGGGAGCCCTGACTCCGCTCTCCTGTAAACAAGAGGACTTAAAGGGGATTGTAGTTATCCAGATTAGAAAGGTCTCTCTCTCTCTCTCTCTCTCTCTCTCTCTCTCTCTCTCCCTCTCTCTCTCTCTCTCTCTCTCTTGCTCTCTCTCTCTCTCTCCTATTGAGATTTAGTAACGGTGATATGTTGCAGACCTGCTTAATTCAGTTTAGCTTTGTTTAATTTACTTTGGAATTAAAGTAAAACTCTACGAAAACTTTATAAAATGTAGCTGCCATCAGAGTCAGTTATATCATTTAAGTTGATTTAATGGTGGAGTGGAATGAGGATAATTTACATTTTTATGAAAGAATGTTTTTGTAAATGAACACAATATAATGAGGAACATGCATACAGTTCTCTTCGATGACCACTGACAAGCAAAAAAAAACCCAACAGGCTCTGCCTGACATTGGTCCTGTGCCGCCGGAAGATCCCCCTGGTATAGTGGGGGGTCTGGGTGTTCTCCCCCAGGGAATTTGTGAGCGTCAAAGACTTTATTTCCTGCATTCGGATACACTGTTATGCACCAATTTATGGTGGAAATACCTTTATTTAGCCTATGCAAAGAAGAAAAACACAGATGACAATTCAAAATATATCAAAAATATAGTGGAAAGTATGTTGTTGCATGTCATTTGGCATTTTTAAGTGGGTTTATGGAAATCCTGGAGCTTTCTTAGTGGGTATACTGTGTATAACTGCGTATCACGAAGACTACACCTCTGTCTCTCTCGCCTCCAAAATAAGACAACGCTGCGGAGGAAACAGCGATGGCGGCATTGTTTCTCTGCCAGCGGGCGCTCATGCAAAGTGGCCCGGGCTTAAGCAGTCAAGCTGCTGAACGGGGGATTGGAAGGAAGGGGTAAGAGGATTGGCTGTAAGTGACCTCCAGATCGCTGCCTTTGGTCTGCGACTACACGGAGAACTGCAACTACAACATGGCTTAGTTCATAATGAGAGAGAGGGATAAACACAGACAGACTGGGAGGTGGAGAACGGCGTAATGTTTGCCGTCTTCATGTGTTTCATGGCATAATGACAGAGGATGTTAGATGGTAGAAGAAGCAGCTATGCAGCACGGCTGCGGAGCTTCAGACAGTATCTGTGTGCATTAAAACAAACAGGGAGAAAGGGAGTAAGGATTAGATAAAGCAGAGTACACAGCACACGAGAACCAAGCTTATCAGAGATCTTGATGGCAGTTGGAGGGGCGTTTGGTTACGTTCAATCCAATCCCATCAAAGCGCACCCACACCGTCCCAGTTCTACCACTATATTAAGGTCTGTATACTATAAGGAACATAACCTTTGTTTTTGTTTTCAGTGTGTTTCGCCTGCACTGTTGTATGGCCCATGTCTCCTTTTCCTATTCCCCTCTTTTCTTTCTTTCCTGTTCTTGTTTTAACCTGAAACAACAATAAAAGATACTGCTGCAGATATATATTTTTCCTTATTGTCAACAAATCACACATTCACACCCAAACCCAAAGTTGTGTGTGTGTATCACAGCCCAACAGTATCATAGTAATTCATCAGTGAGTCACACTTGTTCTCTGGCTGACATGTTCCTTCATTATGAACACACACAGACATAACGTTTACATGCACATAATATTCCATTTTTTGCCCTAATTCCAAAAAAGACGATATTCCGACTAAGCTGTTCACACGGCTAGTGAAAGTGAGTATTCCTCTAATATTCCCGTTTACATGTAACCGTGCAAAACGGGATTTTATCAAAGTGTTCCAGCGGTGGAGGACTTGTTGGAGTGTGTGAACACAGCATCCCTCTTTCATTCCTTCAACCAGCTTCTAGAAAAGGTCACCTCATATCTAAAAACCTGTTGATATCCAAGTCTTTGATAATGTTTAAAAGTAGCTGTGTTTCTCCTTCTTATCGGGGTCTGCAGCCCTGCCAACTGTTAGCAACCGTAGCAACGCACAGAGCTGACCGTAAGCCTGTGGTAAAAACCCCGACTGAGACGCATATTCTGAATGCGCTGTATACATGTCCAAACAATGCCTCTAAAACACGAATAATACCAGAATATCACACGTCTTAGTCGGAAAATCCTATATTCTGAATATCCAACCGGAAAATGTTGTTTACATGAATTTACATTGTATCAAATTCAGAATATTATCATATTCTGAATAATAGTGGAATATTGGTGTGCATGTAAACGTACTGACTGTAGTTTATTCTGACTCAATCCCACACTCACCGTCCTACTGTCACAAATACTCACCGGAGCACCAAATGCGGATTAATCCGCCGCTGAAAATAGTCAAAAACAAGTCTGAGTGCAGAACTCGGAATAGAAAAATCTTCTCTCTGGGGATTAGTTTCCCCAGCTGAAAAACAATTAACGGACTGTTCAAACAGACATTTAAGACCAGTGACACGTATCGCCGTGTGTTTTTGCGTGTGTAGAACGGCCGCCATCTTTGACAGCTAGCTACGGCGACGCCACTTGGATGAAGTGCGAAAACTAAAAACTTTCACCCAGGAAACGTGTGTTTGTTCCTCGGGAGTGTTTTAATCCAAACCATCTTTTTTCTAAACGTAACATGTCGTTTCGGGGCCTATATGTTTGTGTGTTATTTGTTCTCGTATTGAGTGTCACTGCTGCGACAAGCCCATTGATCAGAATCTGTGTGTGTGTGTGTGTGTGTGTGTGTGTGTGTGTGTGTGAGAGATCCCCCAATATTGTTTTTCCAGAGACAAGAATGGAGGGATTTGTGGCTTTTTCATTATGCCAGTATTGAGTTTCAGTGTAACGTCAACTCTTTCTCTCGGTTTGGTGAGAAGGATTCATCATCGTCGACTTTTACATCCTGAGGCTGAAAGTGTATAAACGGTGAACCACGATGGCCCCGAAGACGCTTACAGACACTCATGTTGTTGTCTGCTTTGTTGTAAATGCAGCCTGTTCTCATGAAAACATTCGTACATATAGCTACGAAAAGTAAAGCACCGTAAGTCGTATGTATATATGTATATATTTAAGACGGAAGCGTCACTTTTGAATGGGAGTGCTAGGGACACTTTTATGCTAGCTTTAAAATAGCTATTTTTAAACCACTAAGAAAGCTCGACACAACATGAGACTTTGCTCCAAGTATCACCAGGGGCTCTACACCTTAACCAAAGCATTGACAACATTGGTTGTGTACACAGAGTTTACTAAAAAGAAAGGTTTTGAACAACTCACGTTAGCAGTTGTTCTTCCGGTCGCCGTCTATCCAGCCAGTCAGAAATAGTCGAGGGAGGAGAGTAAAGATGGAAAGCTCCTAAAGCTTAGTTCCATATAAATGCACGGATAATTTGTTGTTTTGTTGTTAGTGAAACACAATATTGACCTTGTAGTTGAAAAAGGAGTCTCATATAAGAATGACATTTCCTCCTATGAAGTCCGTTCATTCGCATTCAGAGATCACCTATTTTTTTGGGAAAATGGCGGATAGCGTAAACAACAACTGCTAACGTAAGTTGCTCAAAACCTTTCTTTTTAGTAGACTCTGGGTACACAACCAATGTTGTCAATGCTTTGGTTAAGGTGTAGAGCCCCTGGTGATACTGGGAGCAAAGTCTCATGTTGTGTCGAGCCTTCTTAGTGTTTAAAAATAGCTGTTTTGAGGCTAGCATAAAAGTGACCCTAGCTCTCCCATTCAAAAGGCCATTTGACCGAAAAATTTGAATACGGTAAATCTTAAAAGTGGCGATTCCGTCCTAATTATGCTTTTAAACGAAAGTTTGACTCGGGTACATTCACAAAAAGACCCTAGGTTGCATTTTGGCGAAAGCTACGCTTTAACTGTTGTGGCTGAATGACGCAGACTTTTTCTGAGCTAAACTCAACTGCCAACAGTCCCTTTTCCCCCGTTGCCACAATGTGTTTACAGCTAAACAATGTTACAAAAACACACTTAAACCCGAGAACACACAAACACAATGTGAGGCCCACAGTGATAAATACGTGGAATACATACGACTTACGGTGCTTTACTTTTCGTAGCTATATGTACGAATGTTTTCATGAGAACAGGCTGCATTTACAACAAAGCAGACAACAACATGAGTGTCTGTAAGCGTCTTCGGGGCCATCGTGGTTCACCGTTTATAGACTTTCAGCCTCAGGATGTAAAAGTCGACGATGATGAATCCTTCTCACCAAACCGAGAGAAAGAGTTGACGTTACACTGAAACTCATTACTGGCATAATGAAAAAGCCACAAATCCCTCCATTCTTGTCTCTGGAAAAACAATATTGGGGGATCTCTCACTCACACACACACACACACACACACACACACACACACAGATTCTGATCAATGGGCTTGTCACAGCAGTGACACTCAATACGAGAACAAATAACACACAAACATATAGACTGGCTGACTGAATGACTTCACGGCCAGCTTACTAACTAACTAACTAACTAACTAACGACTAATGACAGGAACGTTGCTCCAAGAAGAACAGGCACACATTACTTTGATTTTCTTCTGTCCATCATATTTTAGTTTTCAATATGTCCCTTTTCTCTCCCCTGTGTCTCTGTTTCTGTCTCTCTATTGTATCTCCTCTCGCTGTCACACACACCATGCTCCCTGGAGGCTGGGTGGATCAATGTGTGTGTGTGTGTGTGTGTGTGTGTGTGTGTGTGTGTGTGTGTGTGTGTGTGATCAATGGCGATTACCTGAAGCCCTCTGCTCTTTGTAATTGCGAAGTGAGGAGTGATTGGCACTGTGCCACGGGCCACTGCCATCAGGAATGCACACACACAAACACACGTTTGCATTTTTATGGCTGGTTGACTCCCATTGTTATTTGTGACTTGCTGATGTTCAACTGAATCCTAACTTAAAATGAACGCATGCAGCTTTTGCAAACAGATGATCTTCTTCCTTCTCATGCCTGGCCCACACTAAAAGATTTTTCAGATCTTACAGAACAGAAATGAGAATTCTCGCCAAAATCTTGAGTTGGTAGTTTTGGCCTGATTCTCCCAAACGTCGTTCTACTCATATTCTCCAGGCTGGATTCCTTTCCCCCATTTCTGCAGCAGAATCTTTCAAAGGGTTAATGTTTTTGGGAGCTGGTCAACTTATCTATTCAGTGATCAAAACAGAAGACATCTTTGCTACATGATTCACTATCACTACGAGTCCGACCTTGTCATTGTGACGTTATAAGTGTTATTGTCTGAACTGCAGATCCATAAAGCATTTCTATTTCATAGAATGAGTCAGCGAGTCAGGTATTCATTGTGTAGCTCTATACAGCAGCACTTTCACTTCAAATAAAAGCAGAAACAGACCAAAGAAAGAAAACACTGCATGCATATACAAACCTGACAAACATGTTTGTTGTATGTACCGATGTATGTGTGTACAGTTTAACGGTTCTGATCTGATGTTTAAATCTGTTCATGTGTCAAAAGAGGGAAAGAAATAGTGTGGGCGATCCAACCAATGGCTGAATGAATGAATGTGTTTATGTATTTTCTGAAAGCTCTATACGAATAAATACGTGGAATACATACAGATTACAGAGCTGTACTTTTCGTAGCTATATGTACGAATGGTTCCTGATAACAGGCTGGAATTACACAGACCCCAGGACAAACACAAACAAGCATTTTTTCCCTCAGGGCAGGTTGTATCATGGCGGCTCTAAGGAGGACTGTAGCCAATGTTTACTTCCTGTGGGTAAGTACGGGTCATTTAGCTCCCTCCTTAACTCTGGAAAGTCCCTCTGTAAGGGTGTTAAAGCCAAGAAGGCGACACACACTCCTGGCCTGTGTGAAAACAATCCCCTTTTCTTCGTTGCATTCTGTGGTGCATTAAATTGAATACTCTAAGCTGTTCCAAATACTTTTTCTTGAACGCTTGTACTAATGCTTTACATGTAAATATTATTTGCTGCGAGCGAGCAGCAGCTTGTTATTCTCCCTCTTGCCTTGCTCCAGCCCACTGCCTCAACAGCTCGGGAGATTGTTCTCCCGTTCTCCCAGAGATGGAAGCAAGACGAGGGTATGCAGCAGCGCTTTATCTGCATGCACATGTGCACACAGTATCCACACACACACAATAATCAGTCTTTGTTACGCAGCACAAGGAAGAAGGAACCTAATCCCTCGGAGCTACAGTGTGTACACTGGACAGCCACGACCCCGCCTGTTGTTTAAATGTTTAAATGTTTAAATGTCTCTGAGAAAGCGTTTTGTTAAGAGGATCCATAAAAAGAAGCATTCTGCTTTAAGCTGAATTAGGCAATTTCACACTTTGCCGCTTGTGGCGACTGAAAGAACTCCTGTAACTTTATGCCACAGTGTGCTCTTCTTTACCAACCTGCTCACACTCATTTAGGTGTACACACACACACACACACACACACACACACAGTGTAAATATGTATTCAAAGGAGACCTATTACTTTCATGCTTTTCTATATTTTCTGTCATATCTATAATCATAGGCATAATTTGCAGGCGACATTTTTGCTGCTTTCCGTTTTTGTTGCATATTTTGCAAAAAAAATTGACTTTTTAAAAAGAATTGTGTCACCATTTTCAAGGTTTTTTTGGACACTTTATTTCAACAGTAGATGTGCCGCTGATACGACCGAGCTGTAGCCGGAGTCACGAAGCTCTGTAGCGGCTTTAAACAACTAGCAACTGCCGCTCTGTATCACGGAGCTCTGTAGCCGATGTCACGTGATGGTAAACTGTTAAAAAAATGAGACCAGGTTTTTGTTGGTCAATGGCGCGATCACTTCCCACTGCATCAAGATAGCAATACTCCCAGAATGCACCTGAACACACCTCCCTGTAAGACCAGGGAGACCATTGGCGCAAAGATGGGTGCAGGTGCATTTGCTATTTAAACGATGCGGGCGTTGGACGGGAAACTGACAACTGCGTCGGTCTTAAACTAGCAAAGACACTTGGGTCGGGCTTTGTGCTGTGCTGCACCGGGTGCAAGATAGGACCCTTAGTGTGCATAACTTTTCGTACGATGTCCTACGACGAACGAAGATTGTTTTTGTGACAGAACTTTCCCACTTTCATTCATAAATTCAGTAAGTCGCTTAGGAACAACAACACAGTTGCTTGGCAGTCGTTCTCTGCGCACATTTAAAATGAAAGATTATAGGAGATATAAAACTAAAACGAACGCAAACTACACTTTAAGTGAAAGCAGATGTTACATTACAAGAAACTACAGAAAATTACCCGGATAAGGGTTGTTCTATACGTAGTAATGTTACAAAAAACCTATGGGGTTGACGCTCTGGGATGGGCGAGTATAAAAATCACAGTATACTTTCATTACAATAAACTAGACACCACTGGTTCTAGTAGAAACACAAAACACAAGTATGAACCTTGAAACGGTACATAATAGTCTCCTTTAAACCTTCACCAGGCTTTGATGGATTGGTGAAGATCAATGTGGACTAATGACGCAATAAGTGAATAACTTCAATAAATGGAATCCATCCAACGAATAAATCGCGTGAGTTGAACAGAAGAACTCTGCTTTTATGAAGCTTTAGGGTTTTGTCTCTTCTGTCTTTGGATATTTTTTTATCTAAAAATACCGCCAGTGTTTCATGCTTGAGGCAAAGCATTTCACACCAGACTTCATTGTGATAGTTTCTACGTGAACTCTGCTTTTGGCTGTGAGACGTTTACCGAGACATCGTTTTAAAGCATCATTTGTTTCTGATTGTTCCCATCACAGCGTGGACACAACACATGCATTCTCCTGCAAATTAGTAAAGCAGATTACATGATTTTTAGATTAGATTAGATTAGATTCAACTTCATTGTCATTGTGCAGAGTACAAGTACCAAGACAACGAATATACAAGAAATATAGTGCACTGTAGACAGTAGTGTACAGTTGGTTTACAGAAGGGTGTTTAGAGTAATATAAATCAAATATTAATATGTGCAGTGTATTAGCAGTTACCTTATAAGAGCAAAATGAATATGGCTATGTAATATGAACAATGTATGAACAACATGTACAGAAAGACAGATATGGATATATGCAGTGTATTAACAGAATATATTATAAGAAAAGAGAAAAACAGAATAAATATGGATATTCAGTATGAGCCATATAGACAGATATGTACACTATGTACAGCTATGTGCAGTGTGGTAACAGTACCATTTTAGTGCGTAAACAGTAATTTAGGGGCTTAGCTGGTTGGTTGTCACTGGGATGCAGTGTCTAATAACTGTGTGAAAGAAAGCTTTAAAATGTTATTGCACTCAAAGAACTTCTCTTCGAGTCACATAAAGTGACTTTAAACCACCACTTCTTTATCTGAATCGGAAACTTTTAACACCACACCCTCTCAGGGGGTTTCACCTAATTAACTTGATACGCTACTTGCTAAAAGACCTGATGCACCTTGAATTGCATACATTCCACTTTATTACAGAACATTTCTGCTTTGTGTGGGGGGGTCATTGCATCATTTTGTTGTAAAAGCAGATACACACGGGTTGAGGTAAAACATTTTTGACTGAATTTTTCAAACATTAAAGGGTAGCTTTTTTGAAATATGCTGGCTCTATACATGCTAAAAGTCCTGATTATTTACATGGAGTCTGGTGTGGTTTGGTGATGGCGATTTCGGGGCTGTTTCATGTTAAACTAAAAGGATCTTACTCTTTAACTAAAAGGTCTATCACTGTAGGGATCCATCCCTTAATGCTGTCAGACACTTAGAATAATAATCTGTCAGCGGCAAAAACAGAACTTTTAGTGGACGGTAACTGATGCTGAACATTAGTCCTGTAGGGTTACATTACAGCTTGGTTCACAGCTGCCTGTTCAAGCCTTCTCACTCAATACTGGACCAGTTTCAAAGAGTTTTGTTCACATCAGCCACTTAGACACAAGAACACTGGGGAAAAAGAAATTACCCTTTAAAAATGCAAAGTCTGTTGGTTTCCTTTCCATTTTCTGAGTGTTTTCACATTTAGGTGAACCATCTCTGCTGCCAATATGTCTGTACAACTGTACAAGCACTTTGTCAGCTCACTTTAAGTCCAGACAAATTGGATTAACAGAAAATCTGGGACATTCAGTAAATACAGTTTAACAATACGATACGATACATACATACATACATACATACATACATACATACGATACTTTTATTGTCAGCCAGGGCTGAAATTCTTTTTGCATCCCTGGGTAGCTCATATAAGAAAGAGGACATAGACATACATACAGACATACATAAGATTAATAACACCAAAGGACATACATGAGACATTACCACAAATGACATAAACACACAAGTAAGGAAACAAAGCATACATGTATAACAACAGAAAATGACATGAACATACACACAGACAAGGAGACTTGTAACCCTGAATAAATATTGCACTGGATTTAAAAGAAAGAAAGATTCTTTAAGTCTGATGCGATTGAAAGAATGAACTCTAAAGCGTCTGTTTGAAGGCAGAAGCTGATATTCTAATATGTCATTTGAAATATTCCTGGCTAGTCTGATTATGGTGAGCTTCCTGAAAGGAGTGTGCTACAGGTAGTCCTATAATCTGTGAACACATTTTAATTTGATCAAATAGCTTTGTTTTATTTTGAACTGATAGGCTACTCAGCCAAGCAGTACTACAATAGAGCGTGATGCTCGGAATTACTGATGTGAAAAACAAAGAAATTATTTGGCTACTAGCTCTAAAGGATCTCAATTTACGGAGAAAATAAACAATGTACTATAATCAAGTATGTAGATCCATATCAAGAGAGAAAAGGCAAACTTCGAGCTGCCGCTCGTCTGCATGGTGTCACCCGTACACACCACACCCTGTCAGGAATCTCACCCCATTAACTTAATGACAGACCATGAGTTAAGATCAATTATGTCGCCTGTGTCCCCGGCATTTTCCCAAAGACCTGTCCCTTTCTGTGTGGGTGGGTGATCAATGTGCGCCCTAAAGTAGCAAAGCAGACGGCTTCTGTTGTCAAATTCCTTCGGCCGATGTTGCCTCAGGGCTGTGATTTTAGATAGCCTGGAACAATGGATCAATGGCGTGACTTTGCATGTTCCTCCGTAATTCACTGAATAGCTTTAGAGACCCTCTGAGTGGCCTGAGGACGGACAGATGGATAGAGACGGAGAGAGAGAGAGAGAGAGAGAGAGAGAGAGAGAGCTAGGAATCAAAGCTGGCAAGACAACATACAGTTTTACAGTCAATACAATACAATAATACAGAATACAAAAGGCTACATAAAGTACAGATTAAGTAGGCATTACAAAGCCGGCGCAACGTGAGGTGTAAGTAAGACGATGGACACACAATATACATAAATAGACAGTTTATAACACTGCTGAGATTTAGTGAAGACCCAAACAAAACAAAACAACAGTTGGTGCAAATTATGATCTAGTTAGTGGTGTTGAATAAGTTATAACACAATATATATGAATAGACAGGCTATATAAATGCTGAAATGTAGTGAAGAGTCAATGTACAGTTAGTGCAAAGTGTGGTCTGGTTAGTGATATAGGTCAGTAATAACACAGTTAATCGGAATAGACAGTCTATGTAGATGTTGAATGTAGTGAAGAGTCAATATACAGTTAGTGCAAATAGTGGTCTAATTAGTGATGTAGATCAGAAATAACACAATATGCATTAATAGACAGTCTATAAAATGCTAAGATGTAGTAAAGACACAGTACAGTTGGTGCAAAGTGTGGTCTAGATGATGATGGAGTAATATCACAGTATACATGAATAGACAGAATATATCAATGCTGAGATGCGACACTTTAGGGGTTCTTCCTAAAGAAATTGTGACATTTTTCAATAAAGAACATATGCAATTTTACTTCATTTTGGAGCATTATTATCACCATATATGTGTCTAAAATGCTGGAAAAGCTAGATCGGACAACAACTAATCCATTAATCCAGAAAATAATCCAGAGTCTTTATAACATCGAGGGGAGGAGACTTCAGATGAAAAATAGCCTTTTGGCTTATTCTGGGGTTTTTACCCATGTTGAATCATCACTGTCCCCTCCTTAAATAAACTGAAATGAATGGAATAAACAATGAAAACAAACACACACACACACTCTCACACACACACGCACACACACACACACACACACACACACACACAGACACACACACACACACACACACTCTCTCTCACACACACGTACACACTCACAGACACACACACACTCTCACACGCACACGCACACACTCAGACACACACACACTCTCTCACACACACGCACAGACTCACGCACACTCACTCTCACACACACACACACACACACACACACACACACACACACACACACATACACACTCTCTCACACACACACACCCACACACACACTCTCTCACACACCCACACACACACACACACACACACACACACACTTTCTCACACACTTAACCGCTTAAAACGTTGTGTAAATGCCTCAGTGTGTTTGTGTGTGTGTGTGTGTGTGTGTGTGTGTGTGTGTGTGTGTGTTCATGCTCTGAGCTTGGGGAACAGCGTGGAGGCATTAACCGGTGACATTTATAGCTATTGTCTCATCTGTCAAACCTTGCTTGCTCTCTGGGTCTTTAATTTGCTAATTAAGACACAGGACCCTTTGGTTTCAAAAGACCACCGTCTAGATACTGATCTGTGTTACAAGATAAGTCCCTGATGGGGGGGGGGGGAGGTATGCTATGTCTATCCCAGAGAGGCCTCATTCGTGCCTCAGCACACCCCGGCATCTTTTACAGGTCTGACATAAAGTCTAGTAACATGAAGATACTGACAGTGGCAGAGACAAGTCTACAGAGCCCCTAAAGGGGTTGTGCTTCTCATGAGCTCACGAAAGAAGAGAAACCAATCTCAGGCTAGCAAAATATGCAAGAGAAGTATACTGCTAACGTTACGGGGCTAAAGTTCATTTAAGTTCACATTCACAGCATATGAGTTAAATTTTTAATGAGTCGTTGCTGCTTGAAGAACCAACTTATGGGAGCGTTCTCCCGGCAGGGAAGTCTCGACCTGGAACCAGGATAGCCGGGTGTAAAGAAACCGGATGTAGAAGTGCAATTGCCAAAAAAAGTTGATCTACTTGTATGGTGTAAACCTTCAAACAGCCAGAGTTTGATATGTCTGCGCTCCGGTAAAATGACCTCATATCTGAAAGAGGAAAATACTTTTTGACAGCAGTAATTCAGAAGGCACAAGAGTTTTGGAAAGGCTGAAAAGCCAAGAGGCTCCGTGTGCCTGCAGGCCTTCTCCACTCAGAACATCAGTTATCTTCAACCACAGACTGAAAACTCATCTCTTCGAGGAGTGCCTCGCGTCTCCTTCTCCCCACTGAATCACATCCCCTCTCCCATATCTTCCTCCTCTACTGGCTATAATATGCTCTTATCTGGAACTTAACAAAATCCTTTCTACCGCTCCCCTCCTTTGGCTTTCATTTCTCTTATTTCACTTTAAAGCACTCCTCTCTTGCATGATAATGCTCCGGTCACCGTAATATTGTCGGGAGACACTGTGGCGCTTTGTGACCGCCTGATGCTTGAAACCTAATTAAAGGCAAATGTGGAAAGTTTAGTTTAGTTTTTCATGTTTTGATTTGTATTCAGTCAATTTTCGATGCTGAGATTTTGCACCAGTCACAACACAGACAGCACGCTTACTGCTCTCACTGATTACGGCGATTATCTCTCAACAGTGGAAAATAAACACAATCTCTAAACACAATCTTCTAAACACAACGTTTCTGGCTTATACTATATGCTTTTGTTGCTATTGCTCAACAAAAACCTACAACAACCTACAGCAGACTACTGATTTATTAGCAAAAATACATTTTAGTTTGACAGACAGAGAACGGGAAGATTTAACGAAATAAAGTGTTTTCTGTAAATATATATCGGGTTTGATAAAAGGAACAGAAACTCCAACACGCGTCCCCTAAGGGAATCCACATTCTTAAAAACAGGGAGTGTGTGTTCAGTGTGTGTTTAGTCTGTGGAATCATTTTAATTAAAGAATGTGGTTGATGGTTGATCCTGAGAAATACCTGCAGCTGCCTTTAAGGGGGCTTTCACACCTACTTCCTTTGGTCCAGACTTTCAGACTTCTCAATTTGATCCGAACCTAAATTCCATTCCAGGTGTGAAGCCTCCATGGTCCGGACCAAACGGCCGAAATTTGGTCTGACCAAAAGAGGTAGTCTCGGTCCGGATCAAGCTGAACCATAGTTCGGTTTGTTTCTAGTGTGAAATCATTTTTTGGATGGTTCAGACCTTCGGACCAAATACAGGAGGCTGTGGCAGGATATCTTGGTGTTATAAGAGCGGGGAAGCTCAGGGATTAGTGTGTACATGAGAGAGAGGGACGGTGTCAGCGCTCAGAGCAGACAGCTGTCGGCTATCAGAGCAGAGAATACATCAGCAGTTTACTTGTTAGGGAGCGTGCCTATGTTCCCACAGCCCTATGTTCCCACATTTCTAAGAATCTTTTTCATTTTTTCATCATTTCCTTTTTCATAAATTTGTATCAGATTTTATCCCCCTAACCCTAAAAAATGTTGTGGGAGGATAGAGTTTAAAATGAAGGGAAATGTAGCACTACAAGACCTAATTTTGAAAATGTCCTAGAAATGTGGTAACATAGGGCCTAATTTTAAGAAAAATCTTAGAAATGTGCAGCTCCTCAAAACCTAAGTAGACTAAAGTTCCCGTGTCCGCGGCAGCACGGGGAGAGCAGCAGTCAGCTGGAAACACTCTGACACAGAGAGAGAATACGAGAGGAAGGGGAAGCCCATCTACAAACCAATCAATTAGCTAGCATCGGGAGATAACGTGTTGTGTGATGACGACAGGACGTAGTTTTGTCACGTATAGATCTTTAGTGCGCTTGCAAAACTGTAGTGTGAAACCAAAACTTACCGGATTAAATGTAGACAATGGAACAAAAACATGAACCTTGGTCCGTACTTTCAGGTGTGAAAGGGCCGTAAGTCAAGTGGTGCGTTTGTTTGGAGTAAATACATTCTTCAATCCCGGTTTCAAACCTTTTCTCAGCCAACAGAAGGAAGCAGCCCAATCACCAAAGTCACAGCCGCAAGCAGCATTGAGCATGTTTCTGGCTTCACGAATAAGTCCCACCATTTCGCCGCCCCTTAAACAGATATTAACGCAACTTGGTACGTATGTTCAGGTCTTAGTGCCAGATGTCTCCATTGAGTTCAAGCAGGATTGCTCAATAGGAACTTGAGTTATGGCCAATTCCCTGCTAAGCCCCGCCCTTTGCAAAGTCTTTGGAATGGTAGCGGCCATGTTTTTTGTCCAATCTTGCTCATTTATAGTTGAAATACGTATCTCAGTCGCGCAAGTTTTTCACATTATGCAAATTAGCAAAGAAATCCTTCATGGCAGACTTTTTTTTCTAAAGAGGCTTTTTTGTAGAGCACATTTAGATGAGCTTCTGTGACAAATTCCAATATAATCGGGCTCACAGTGTGAGGGGCCTTTCCGAAATCACGTTTTGGGAATTATTTACCAATTGGGCTCATATTTCTTGTGAAGCATTTGCAAATCATTTCCAGTTATGGTGTTATGATTTTGATGTTTCTAGCAGTGGCATAAGACAACAAATAAAAATACTAAACCGGCACAAACGCATTTGGCGTTTGAACCCTAATAAATGAACAAAAGGCCTCCACCTACAGACGTTAATGATTCATAAGACATCATATACTGCAGGATGTAAGGTCAGCTGTGTCTGCAGCTGAACACTTATCTGCTGGAAGAATGACACACGGCTCAGATCTCGACTTTATTATTCATTTAGGGTGTGAAGAACATGTCAGAACACATCAGAGTAAAGGAGTAAAGGATCAATTTGCTTGTGTCATCACTATGGAAACTGTTGCTGGCCTGGCGAACTAAATGTCATTCCCATAGAAATAAAATGGATAGAAAGGCCATTGAACTGTTTCCCGTGGTAATTTGATTGGTAAACATCAAAATGCCAATTGTTGTTAGTTGTCATAGTGACAATACACGTCAGTGGGGCCGTAAACTGTGTCGTAGCTCGCTGGGAGGTGAGCGCATATGGGAGAGCGGCCCGACGCAGTTCGGGAGACGTTCTCGGAGTTGCAGTCAGGGGCCTAGCACAAAATTCTGGGCCCTGTAGAAAGGCATTTTCTATGGGCCCCTCCCCGCATCCAAAGCTATTCATTCTAGCATCTTTTTGGGCCCTCCTCACATGAGGGCCCTGGGTACTCGCCCCCCCCCCAGTCCGACGCCCCTGGTTGCAGTTACATGTGTTGTGGAACAGAGCTACTAGCGAGTAAGGTGATGTATATTGTGCAAGATGAGAGATGTAGTTCACTGAGTTGAGTTTCACACAAAGGGGTACTATGACAAACTGAGACATTCTTTAGTCTGTAAAAAATATATTTAGAATTGAATATTTAAAATTTCCTGTCATAAAGACATACAGTCATATAACCCAGTTACAGGCTGAAACCAAAAATACCTTTCCTTCCACGTGACATGTTTATTTAACTTCCAGCTGATGCAGTGGGATGAAATCATCCCTGTAGCAAGTTAGAGCATGCATTTCTCATGTGTAGCTCTTAACGTGTCAATGACAGTATCTCAGAAAAAGTGTCAAGTTGCATTTATTCCCATCACAGTACAGAAAGCTTTAACTGCACATACAAGACAAACATGGTCACGGCTGTAGCACGAGAGCACGAGCTGCAGAGTGAACATGTCGCTGTACGCAGGGTGCCATTTTCCCGGGGGGGGGAGACGCGTGGGATTTCCCCCTTTCTGGTCTGTATATCCATGCCTCTGCTGAATTATTTTGTATCCCCGGTGGGGACAGAATGTAGGCAGTACGCCATATATTATATACCTAAAATAAAAGTATTTTAAACTAAGTTAAGCGCTGTAACGTGACGACATAGTGCCATAGAATGATAAAATCCGAGCAGCAGTTTCTGGTTGGGGGTTAGCACAATGTTCCCACAGCCCTATGTTCCCTCAGCCCAATGGTCCCACAGTCCTATGTTCCCACATTTCTAAGACTTTTCTTAAATTTAGGTCCTATGTTAGGGTTAGGGTTAGGGTTACATTCCATCTGTAGTCCATTGCTACTAGATAATAGGTTAGGTGTAATTGGCTACCAAATTGGGAGAAATGGGAATAAAATCTGATACAAATTTATGAAAAAGGAACTGTGGGAACATAGGGCCTAATTTTCAGTGAAAAAAAGATAATCTTAGAAATGTGGGAATATAGGCACGCTCCTGCTGGTTGCATTTAGCAGCTACAGAGCTCCGGGACGCCGGCTACCAGCGGCAGGTGTTTAGCCACCAACAGGTGACTGTGAACTGGCTACAGCCACCGCCAGATGACACTCATTTCAAGTGCTGTGGTAGTGGAGTTTAGCTGGAAAAGTGAGCGTCATGCGGTGATGAAAGTTAAGTTTAGGCACCAAAACGATTAGTTAAGTTTAGGAAAAAGATTGTGGTTCAGATTAAAACACTCCCAAGGAACAAACTAATGTTTCCTGGGTGAAAGTATTTTGTTTTCCCCGCGAAGTGAACTCCGCTCTCCGGCTTGAACACACTGTGTTTTATGTTGACACCACGTTGTGTTACTTCATTTTGAGATTATTTCCCGTTGGATATTGAAGTGCAGAAGTGTTTTGGCACGGCTGGCCGAGTGGCTCTACATATCCATGATGGTATTGAAGGAGCAATTTAATTTGTGCGTGTTTTGCTATGCATGATCAAAAAACAGTGTAGTCTCTTTTATGCGTCCAAATTCAACCACAGCAGAAATTACATTCAGAAATCAGAAGAAAATAAACAAAAGAGCCACACAAACTGAAGATGTGCACACACGTAAACACACATCCCCCATCTCACCGAGCACCTCCGTCTCATTAGGCCTTCTGTGTTGCTCTGCCCCATTTCTTTACGCCAGCACTGAGATGAAATATTAACAAGGAGGACGGCACCCTAACCCACATACTGAATCCTGCACTGACAATTTAACCGACTGCCTAAATAGGCGTAGGAGCAGAAAACAGCAGGTCTGGGACGATTCTGTCACGATACATGGACACCGATTGCATTTGTATCGCCATATCATTTATTTAGATTTGATAGCATTGAGTATTGTGATTTTCTTTTCCTTATGTAACTAAAACATAAGTTGAATAACACACTTCTAGAGACAATATATCATAAGACATATTTCATTTGTAAAGAAGAACATAACATGGATCTTCTGCTGCTTTTTCTGCTTTCACTCCCTGGAAACGGATATGATTTATGGGGTTACAGGGGTACCCCCCCCCCCCCATCATCCGTAAATTATGCCTATGAGTCGCCATCAGCCCATAGGGCTGTGGGAACATAGGGCTGTGGGACCATTGGGCTGTAGAAACATAGGGCTGTGGGACCATTGGGCTGTAGGAACATAGGGCTGTGGGACCATTGGGCTGTAGGAACATAGGGCTGTAGGAACATAGGGCTGTGGGAACATAGGGCTGTGGGACCATTGGGCTGTAGGAACATAGGGCTGACCCACCTGCAAGAAGTGGCGAAGGTTTTTAACAAGCTGCCACTTTAAGTATCAAAAGCCACCACAGACCGCGTGTGTACTGGGTCCATACACTGCAGGACGCCCCGACCCATCTCACATGAAGTATATTTTTGCTTCATCGACTTATCAACACCCGGCGAAGACGGAGAGTCGTCCTATCAGAGCAGCAGTTTATCCGTCTTGTAGATTGATTGAATACAGTGCCGAGTTTTCCTATCACATGCTCATCATACTATCTGACACACTCTGAATACCTGCCATTCAATAATCAATTTACTTGCTATCTTTCAAATTACACTGTCAAACTCTCCCTTCTTTCTCTCCCTAAACCCCTGCCATTCAGTAACTACTTACTGCCTACACTTTTTCAAATTATTACACATTTAAAAACCCATCTTCCCTCCCTCTCCCTCTCTCTCCCTTTCCCTGAAAGACAATTACAATATTTAAAATACAGTATAATAAGGCTTTTATTGGCAACACATTTTCCCAGAAAGAAGTGGGGAACTCTCATTACAAAAGTGAGCAGAAGATGAGAGGAGAGAGACGGAGAGTGGTGGTGATGGTGTGCAGAGAGCAAATAGGATTTGAAGCCTAGCAAAACAGGAAGGCTCTCCGGGAGAAGGGAGTTGTCACTTTTCATTAGATACAGTCGCACGGATGGCCCCAGCTCGTCTGACGCCTCCCCACATTCACATTCGGAGAGAAGAGCTGTACTGCTGCACAGATTTACTGTCTTTCTCCCTCAACGTGTGCAGCATGTGTATGTCTCTCCATCTGTCACATGTCCTACCTCTGTCCCCGGGGTTTGTGTGTCTCCAGCTTCTCTTGGGAGCGTGCCTGTGTTCCCACAGCCCCCATACCCCTAAGATTTTTTTTTCCAAAATTAGGCCCTGTTCCCACATTTCCTTTTTCATAAATTTGAATCAGATTATTTATCTCAAGTATATATTCCAACAACGTTATCGCATATCTTCCTCATATGATGCAGCCCTACTGTACAGTTGCAAAGATATTGAAGTTACAACAAGTCCTCCAAACCACGCAACGATATTCATGTTTTTGTTTTCTCCGACACTCCATTGTTCCGACCTCTCAATAACCCGAAAAATTCCCTTTGGTCCTTCAGCCCACTAGTCCGACGTCCACCAGCGATATTACGAATCCCACTATGGCCACGCCAAAACCCACCCTACAATAGCATTTATTGGCCAGGCGTCCATGCTTACGCAAGGTAACGTAACCCCATTTGTTCAGGTCCTATCCCCTGACCAATCAGCTATCCTAACCCAAACCCTAACCACTCGAGGTCAAACGCCTAATCCCAACCAATCGAGCTGCTTCGTAGGGCGGGTCTTGGCGTGGCCGTAGTGGGATTCATAATTTCGCCACCAGCGGGACGTCAGACTAGTGGGCTTTAGGACAAAATGGAATTTTTCGGGTTATTGAGAGGTCGGAACAATGGAGCGTCGGAGAAATGGCTAGTCCCCATTTCCGAGCCCCAAAAACGTTAACATTTGGAAACACTGCTGCCCCCATTTTGGTTTGAAAACTCCGGGGTTACTTTGTAGTCTGAACAGACACAAACGGAGACATTTGGAAACGACGACACACATCAGTCAGTCTTATCAGTTAGGTAGCTTACAGACCTTTCAGTACACCTCGTCGTCGCTCATAGCTAATAAATTCCTGCTCTTACTTTTCACCGTTGTTGTTCTTTCTCCAAAGTGTTTTCTGTATTTTCTACCTCTACATCCATGATTTCAATCAGCAGAGACGAAAACACAGAGCACACGTGCTCCAGGACACATTATTGAGCCGGCAGAGTGATCGTGTCGCAGTACGCAGGATGCAATTTTCTGTAACGTAAGACGCCCTGCTTCCTGTTTACACCGGAACGTACGTGCCCCGTGCGTGTGAGTGGTCATGTGATATGTGTTGTCAGACGTGTTAATATGGACGCAGTTTAGTTCTGCTACTGGAGCTAAAACTGTTGTGTGGACGAAGATCGCTTCAGTCTCAAAATGCTGTTTAAAAATGAAACCGTTTGGATGTAGCCTGAGTCTCTTTGTGTTGTATCATCATCCTGACGATGGAGAGAGCGCCTCTGGACGGACATTAGTTCTGCTACACAATTATCTCTTTAATCTCGACAGACCTAACAGTGTAGCATATTCTTGTCTTGGGTTAGGGTGTCTCTCTCTCTCTCTCTCTCTCTCTCTCTCTATTAATATTTTTTTAGCAGGTCATACAGTTAAAGTATCATATCATCTTCCTCAGACTCTCCGTTTTCCAGCTTGCATACTTTCTCGGTCTTTGTCAGACACAATATCACTTCCACCTCTTCCCTCCCCCTGTGGCTCTCCTGTCTCCCTCCACGGTGTTGGTTTACTCCCACTTCTCCTCTCATCGACGCTTCTGTCACGTACCGTCATGAATATTGAAACACCGCCCCCCTCGGTAAAGCCTGGCCTGTCTCAAGATGTTAGAGCGATGAACCCCTCCTCTAGCAGCTCGTCTTCGCTCTGCGCTAAGATGTTTGATGCTGCTCTGAACACAAATATTCTGCTCGTCCTTTATGTCAGGTACAGTCCTAGTTCACCTCAGTGTCGTATCCTGTGAATATGTTTTATCTTCAGACTTTATTGCAGAATATTGATTCATTTCATCCGACTGTTTTTAAAATGCTTTTTTTGCATTTGGCAACTCATTTATCAACATTTTGAAGGCAGGCGCTTCAATATTGTCTGCCCAGTTTATAAAACCAATCCCTTAAAGCATCTGTCACATAACCCCCCCGTGTCCTACAAAAAAACCTGCTTCTGGGCTTTTGTTTTCTTCTCCAAAAATTGGGGATGAGGTGTTTGATTGTCCAATTTTGTCTTTTATCCAGTTGTGACATTTAACAATACATTTTCAATTATCTGACTCACCCCGGGAGTCATGGAACATTTTTTTTCTTTCTACACAATAGGGACAATGTCTGCTGTCAGTTACAATAACACTCTCAAAGATGGCCTAGTTTTGGGACAAAACACCAACCATTTTCAAGATATGTTTCACTCCTCTTTCCCTCTCAATCCCTCTCTCAACCATCACTCCTCGTCTGTTCAACGGACGTTTAAATGGCACAACAGAGATTCTTTACACTGTCAAAGCTAACTACATATCTTCCTTCTCTGCTTGTTTCCAAAAAGATCCGCTCTACATATGTCTCACTACTTGGCGCTTTCATTTATTTCCGTTTCTGTAACACCCACAAGTAGCTATTAATTAGCCTCCCTGTACACTAAATAGAGAAAGCGAAATACTCAATATGGACCAGTCTCTCAGAAGATCTAGGTCGCTCAGGAGAAATGGGTATCGGGCAGCAAAAGTGAAACAAGACACAGACTCAAGGGGTTTGTTCAGTTCTGCAGGGAAAAACTCATTTCACATACGTGAAGAAGGTTTGGGAGACTTATGACTTGCACAGAAACATTTAATGAACACTGAATTGAGGAGACAATTAGGCAGGTAGTACAGTTTAACCACGATGTGTTATTGTGCAGTGCCATCCCAACTTCTGAAGTTCCTGTCTTCCTGAAGCTGTATTTAAACTCAAGAGGCATTACGTTTAGCTGAACCTTTAAGGTAAACACAGATATTGCAGTCGCCCTAAAACACAGATGCTAAAGCCTAGTTCAGCCTCTCTCTCTGTCTGGGAAGTATCAGATGCTAAAGCCTAGTTTATTGCATTTCGGTCTTTCATGTTGTCTCTCTACATACTACTCTCTACTGTTGTCTCTCTACATACTACTCTCTACAGTTGTCTCTCTACATACTACTCTCTACTGTTGTCTCTCTACATACTACTCTCTACAGTTGTCTCTCTACATACTACTCTCTACTGTTGTCTCTCTACATACTACTCTCTACTGTTGTCTCTCTACATGCTACTCTCTACAGTTGTCTCTCTACATATTACTTTCATCTTACAGCGCCGTGGGTCAAGCTGCTGCTCTGCCCGCTGCTTTATCTACAGGCACTAAAGGGTGATTTTTTGCGTCGTATCTGACGCTGAGAGCCACTGCCCAAGCGTCCATATTTGACGAGTTGTGAGTGAGAACAGATTGTGATCTTTCAAGGTTCCCAACTTGCGGTTTGGGTTGAACCTTTCATCAGGATTTCCCTGTGTCTCTCTACTTGGCTCTTTCATTACTGATGATTCACAGAAACACATTCAGCTCTCATCCTTACACTTCTGTTTGTTTGATCTAAGAAGACTTAACTGTCAATCAAATGAATGAAATGAAACAAATGTAATGAGTTTCACATTTTACTCATTCCAAAATGAGACATACAATACATAAAGGTGACACCTACGCTTGTCTCGTACAAACGATTTGATGACAGAAGAAAGCTGAATCAAAGACTGTCAGCCACTTAACGTCTATGGCTGCCAAAAGAATAACATTTGTGCTGAAGAAAAAGAAAATCCTTTTTTAATGGACAGACAGAGAGATGGTTTCTATTCCAGAGAGTAATGATTTTGGTTTGATTCCCAGCTTCTTTTAAAAGGTTACTTCCGGGGGGGGGGGGGGGGGTCCCTAACGTGTTCCAAAGGGCTCGTACCCTGGTGGAACTGGTCGGGAAGAATGTGAAGGAGTGTCTGATGAAAGGGTTTGTGGAGGAAAAAGGTGGTATTCTTCCCTGCCATCAAGTTCAAGAACTTGAGGGGCAGCAACAAGGTGTGGTGGAATTTCAGGGACTTCGTCCAGCTGCACCCTGCAGACCAACCCCCATCCCAGCTGTCAACGGTTGCTGCCCTGACCTTGAGTGTTTGCACAGAGATGGAGAGACGGTCTCTTGCATATTCAAGGACCATGGAAAAATACCGCGACCATAGGATGCCATGGATGCAAGCCACCCTTTCTCGCCTGCCACCTGCCATCAAGGGGATGCTGAGTGTCAAGGTGGTGACTTTTGTCAGCTCAATAGGAATGATCATGAACGGTGATTTCATTCAGTACAATCACCTGCTCACACTGCTGAAAGAGACCAGTCCTGTAGCCAGCCAGGCTGACCTGCAGAAGCTGAACATCCTGTCAAAGTTCACTCTGCCCAAGGTATACAAACAGTGCTCTTTAAGCTATAAGCCAACATCCCCTTTTGCATCCTTCAGACACCCAGTGTTGGGAAAGTTTCCAAAAAAAGCAGACCCTCCTGTGGATGACCAGCTGATTGATGCAGATGTGCAGGCTGTCAATGACCAGGATGGCATCCAGCCAATGGTTTGGTCGTCTGCAATGTGCCTGCCGGCAAACACACATAAAGCCTGGTCCGAGTGGGAGTTGTCATTCGTGACAAAGGACGAGAAAGTCAAGCTCCAAAAGCATGTATATCAAGAAGTGTCAGGAGGCAAAGATTCCCACAAGAACTATGGGAGCTTACAAACAAAAGAGAAACAGTCTTCAGAAGTAGAGGGTTATGGTTAGGGTTTTGTAATTGTTGTTAAGGTAAGGTTTAGGTTAGGTTAAGGTTAGGTTAAGGTTAAAGTAAGGTTAAGGTTAGTATAGGAAATGTAGATAAGGCATAAAAAAAAAAAAAATACCCAAAAGAAAACACCCCCACATGGATTCTGCCTTGACGTGGCGTGGGGGCTTGCATGCCTCTGGGAACCCAGCAACCATGCAACATCAGGGAGACGCTCTGATCCTATTATCTGAGCATCTTTCTGACGTTGCATGGTTGCTGGGCTCCCTAGGAGCCAGACCAAAGAGTCCCAATACTTACCATCTATTTCAATTGGTTTTAAGTTAATATCTTTGCCTAGGAAGATGCTAGAAACATAGTTCTGGTATTCCTAGGATCCGACTGACCGCAGGTACTCACCTCTATAATTTGGTGACGATAGCGACAACTAGTGGTGAAAATATTAACTGAAAAAGTGCACCAAAGACCATGACCAAACGACTCCAGATGACCTGAAACATGCTCCTAAAGACTTTCTGGAGTTTTTCCGTGAAAAACACCAACAAAATCCTACAATGGGCATCTATGGCGCAAACGTTTTCACTTATAATGCTAGAACGGTACGTCCTAGGCACTTGGAAACAACCTCTGTCTAAAATAATTAGGGGGCGCTGAACACGCAGAACTTATCCCCGAGTCTCTATGACCTTCCGTTCAGGAGATACAGACGTTTTGAACACAAAAAAGTGACGTAGCTCAGAACCGGAAGCTCGTAGAGACAAGTGGGTGGTACCAGAAGAGCCCATCATCTAAAAAGGGGGGTATACATTGGTTTGAAGTCACTACGTCCTTCCTATCAAAAGTTATTTGAAGATTTCCATCAAAAAGGGCTGATCGTAAAAGGGCTGATTCGTGTTTTAAACCTCCTTTACCTAACCCTAACCCCTAACCCTAACCCTGTGAGCCCTCAGCTCACTTCAACATGGAAGCCCTCCAGCACCTCTTTGCAGAAAATGCCCTCATTGTGCCTTTCAAGGACTGTGGAGACAGACCCGTGACGGGTCCAAATCTCAGCTGAGACTACTCTGAGAGATAACAGAGTATTTTTACAGTGTGGTATTAGTACTTTTACTGCAGTAAAGGATCTGAATACTTCTTCCAGCGCTGCTCTTCAGTGTTTCAGGGTCAACGTGATCCCTGTCTCACACAGAAAGCCATTACGAGACAAAAAAACACAAAGCTTTTACCGCGGACAGAGAATGATTTTATGAATTCATAGAACACTTAGTTGAGCTTTTATATCCAATCAAGCCTCATTTTCACGCAGCGCTAAAATGCACGAGCACATCTAAAACCACTCCAGGTGCTGCCGCAGTGTCCATAAAGTCAATATGAGCAAAGACACCCTCAGATAAATCAAGATTCTACTTCACAGAGACACACATTGGAGGGCTTGTTTTCTTTCTGTAACACAAAAAGCAACTCAGTTATAGTTTCATATTTGAGTAAAAAATGGCAAAAATATGAGCTGAATCACTTCTATTTTGGTTACTTAACCCTCCTGTTGTCCTCGGGTCAAATTTGACCCGTTTTCAAAGTTTCCGCATCAGAAATTTCAGAAATTTCAGAAAAGTGAACATTTTTATCATCATATAAACATATCATCATATGAACATTCATATGAACATCATATAAATAAGGTTTATTGATTATGAATTCCAAAAACAAGTGTAAAACTAGCAGTAATAGCAGTAGTATGTTGGTGGTAAATCCGGTGGTATGGGAAAAAAACGGAAAAAAATAAAGGAATGTTGAAAGAAAATCATCAGAAACATCGAAAAGCGGTTAATTTAAATTTTTTGTTTGTTTACCCTGCTGTTGTCCTCGGGTCAAATTTGACCCGTTTACAAAAACTTTTTTCAAACGCTAAAAAAAGTGACCAAAAAAATCTGAAAAAGTGACAAAAAAACCTCATCAAAACATCGCAAAGGTGACAAAAACTGGTTTAAAAACAAGTGACAAAAGAAATGGACAAAAGTGAAGAAAAAAAACATCGGAAAAAGCGACAACAAACACATAATTAAAAAAACGCCCAAAAAAGTGACAAAAAATTGGAATAAAATCGACAAAAACGTTGAGAAAAGTGTACAAAAAGCGACAAAATGTTGAAATTTCGACCCAGAAAAACACAAAGTTGTATGGTAGATGGGAAGACAACACGAGAGTTAAAAGACAAATGTTACGGTATTCACAATGAGGGCATGCAGCGTTGTCAACAGTGTTGGGGAGTAACGGAATACATGTACTGGCGTTACGTTTTCAGAATACAAATTATGAGTAACTGTATTCCGTTACAGTTACGATTTAAATAGTTGGTATTTAGAATACAGTTACATTGTTGAAATCAATGGATTACATGATGCTACTTCTCTGTGTCACGAGTTTGTTCACTCTCATAAGGCAACTCCATGCATTTCCCAGAAGCCCCAATATGAAAATGAAAAAAATGAGCTATTTGCGAGATCACTGATAGAGGTAGAGATGGAGTTGGAACAGCACAACAGAGCCAGGGCAGGAATGGTTTCTATCTTGGAAATTCAAACAGCATTTCACATTAAAGAAAGAACAGGGAGAACGAAATATAACTGTGCAGTGCAACCTCTGCTTGCCAGCAACCAACCTCCTTTCAGCGTCCACATTACTCCACCTCCAACCTGAAGAAGCATCTTAAAGTAAGTTATTTTTTTAATTAGTCAGAGGTAGTCGTCTGCTGTAGTTTTACTGGTCACCTTGCTATTTTATAGTTGACGTGCGACTTAACATTCTCCTACGTGCTGATTTACTATCTCAGCCGTTGAAAGACTGACTAGCCCCGTTTGACATGCTAGCTAACGTTAGCTAAAATTAGCTCGTGGTAGCTTAGACTGCGGTTAGATTTTTGTAGTATGCAGTTTGGGACTACAAATACAAAAATCTATCTGCTTGTTCAGGTACACATTCAGCCAGTTGGAACAGAAGAACACACCAGAATAGGCCTGTTTAGTAAGCTGTATGTGATGACTGCATTCCTACACTTATAAAATGCAATTCAATGTAGAAGTAATCCAAGTATTCAGAATACGTTACTCAGATTGAGTAACGTAACGGAATACGTTACAAATGACATTTTTGGGCATGTATTCTGTATTCTGTAAGGGAATATGTTTTGAAAGTATCCTTCCCAACGCTGGTTGCGAATCAATTTAACTTGAGCTGGTTTAGTTGTTGCACCAAAAGACATTTCTGAGTAATCTTGCCATGAAAGGAGAGGAGAGCCCACACCTCTTCACTGCAATGCCCAGATATTGATATTAAAAAAAGCTGCATGATGATCATCATTCACAGGCTGGATCAATGTCATCATCATAACTCCATCGGTGGAGGTATGGGAGGAGACATATTGATTTATTTGCTTATGATTAGGGTGCATGCTTTTAGAGACACAATGAGGCTGAAGATGCTGCAGAAAGAGAGGGGTTGTGATGGGTGGATGGGGGTGACGAGAGAAAGAGACAGAGGGAATGGTCATAACAGAATGGTTTCAAATTCTAAAGGACGACAACAAAAACATTCTGTCTCCATCTTTAAGAAAAGTCTGAAGGAAAAATTGCATGCCCTGTTAAAGGAGAACTCCGGGCAATTTTTATGTTAATCTTGATCGCTATAAGTATGTGAGTACTGTCGATAGCAAAAAAAACGAGCTGAATCGGTGCTAGCTAACTGGAGCTGCTGCAGCTAATGCCGAGAGCTCCCACTTAGCTAGAACGGCAGTTTTAGGGGCATATCATAAAGAGTGCCTTTGTGCCTCTTAACAGACACAAAATGCAATTAAAATGTCTGTGCAACATGAACAGGGCCCTTACATGACAACAAGATGCGTTTTCAGTAGCATATATATCCATTTTGTGTGCGATCCATCTGGCATTGGTGAATAGTAGTCTCTGCAGTGGCGAACTGTGTGTTAGTTGCCTTAGCCAGGCTAGCAGGGCCGACCGGCATCCTTCTAATTCCTCCCTGCCTTCCTCACCTGCCGCGGCCGACAACAATCCACAGGCGCCCGCTGGTCTGGTGGATGTCCTCCAGAGGACAGATCATGCTTTCGCGGCGAAATCTTTGCGGCGAAAAAAGTTTATTTCCCCCTCAAAAATAGGTAATTGAGCACAGTAGTGGTTATGATCATATCAGTGACTATGTAACTACATGGAAACGAGCCAAATGATGCCTGGTTCTTGTAAAGTAACAGCGTTACAGAAGGCTGCAAAAATTTCGCCGCGAAAGCATGAACTGTCCTCTGGAGGACATCCACCAGACCAGCGGGCGCCCGTGGATTGTTGTCGGCCGCGGCAGGTGAGGAAGGCGGGGAGGAATTAGAAGGATGCCGGTTGGCCCTGCTAGCCTGGCTACGGCAACTAACACACAGTTCGCCACTGCAGAGACTACTATTCACCAACGCCAGATGGATCGCACACAAAATGGATATATATGCTACAAATACACAGGGAACTGCTGCTTGATGATTATTACCGAAGCCTGGCTGAACACTCACTCATCCCAGACGGCAGCTAACAGCTAACAGGGTAGGTGAATTTAAACAATGTCTGAGTTGAAAACGCATCTTGTTGTCGTGTAAGGGCCCTGTTCATGTTGCACAGACATTTTAATTGCATTTTGTGTCTGTTAAGAGGCACAAAGGCACTCTTTATGATATGCCCCCAAAACTGCCGTTTTAGCTAAGTGGGAGCTCTCGGCATTAGCTGCAACAGCTCCAGTTAGCTAGCACCGATTCGGCTTGTTTTTTTTGCTATCGACAGTATTATTATTATTATTATTATATATTATTAACGTAAAAATTGCCCGGAGTTCTCCTTTAATATTAAGCCTCCTGTTGTCCTCCGGTCAAATCTGACCCATTTTCAAAAAGTTTCTACATCAGAAATTTGGGTTTCTTTCAACCAAATTGTCAAAGAAAATAACGTGTATGCTTCCATACAACGCTCTTCACAAGTAAAATAAATGATCAGTTCACTACTTTAATTGAATTTGGGTGTTTTATTCAATTTTATAGCATTTGAAAAAAATATTTACAAAAGAATGTTGAAAACAGTGACAAAAATTCCGCAAAAAGCTTCAGAAACGCAGCGAAAATAAATCGACGAAAACATCAATAAAACGGCGGGGAAAAAAATCTACAAAAACATTGTAAAAAGTGACAAAAAAATTTGAAAAAAAGACGACAGGCTGGGAAAAGTGACAAATGTTGAAAAAGAACAGCTAAAATTTTGACCCAGAAAAACAAAAAGTTGCATGATCGACAGGAAGCCTTAACCCCCCCCCTCCTCTGGCCCCCCCAAACTTTGGCAAATATTTTCATACATTTTTGAGCCCACTTTTATCCCCAAACAGGGGATATCATTCATGTGCAGTGATAAATAAAATGTACGTTAACACTGAATGAGTATTCAGTTTTATATGAATACTTTATATACTTTAATAATTTATATTGTTGTCGATGTCGTGTGTATCTTTGGTCTTTTGTAGAACAAAACCTATGTAACACTTGTTCTTAATATATTTGGTACTCCTAAAAATCCCATGTGTCCTGGCCCTAATCATCTTCAGTAGAGACGACAGAGCAAATAATGAATGAAGGGAAAAGAGGTAGAAGGATTGGAAAAGGGAGAGAGGGGAGAGAGGGTGGAGGCAGTTTGGGTTTGGGGGTGGAGTAAATTCAGAGAATGCAAGCCACTGCCTTCTCTCTCTCTCTCTCTCTCTCTCTCTCTCTCTCTCTCTCTCTCTCTCTCTCTCTCTCTCTCTCTCTCTCTCTCTCTCTCTCCTCTCCTCTCCTCCTCCGGGTGGGTATTCATCCTTCAGGCTCGGTAGCGGACATTTGTGCCGAGGACCCCGGGAGTGCGGGACGTGTTTCAGCTCAGGCGTGGAGGCTCAATGTCCGGCAGCAGAAACCTCTCCGGCCCGGGTTAATAACGCTTCACCGCTACAGAAAATAATGTGATTTCCCTTTTTTCTTGTTCTTTTTTTTTTTAAATTCTTAACACTCAACATAATCTTTCGCTACATTCTTTTTGTAGCCTACACAACATTTCTTTTCCCAGTTCCACTTCGGGAATTTCTTTTCCATTACTGGAGGATTTAACTTCAAGCCACAAAACCGCCAGTGCAAGTATTTATTTTTAAATTGTGAGTCGGCTTCTTTTCCCACCTTCCGCAGCGGCTATAACTTTGGAGACTGCCCGTCGCCAGCCGGGGAGGAGGAAGGGGTTAGAAGCAGAGATTTGACACCGAGGAGCCAGCCTATATTGTCCGCTGGACTGTGTGTGAAAAAGGGGAAAGCAGGAGAACCGAGCTCCGGTGCCAGCCAGCCTCCCTTTTTCTGTTTCTTTCCACCGTGCGGGAGAACAGAAGCAGCAGCGGCGGAAGAAAGGAGTGCAGAGGAGAGGATTTAGCGTGGATACCGGGGAGGGATATAGCCTACGCCTGGAGGAGATTTGACGGTCAGTTTCTTTTCAAATCACGTCTCTACATTATATATTGTGTCAGTTGCTTCTGTGTGAATCACTTCGCCGAGTATGCGGCAAGAAACCTCCTTCTGAGGAACCTTTTTTTTCGGATTGTATGGCTATGGCAGCCTGAAATAACGTTCTCCTTCCGCGGCTCTGTCGCTGGAAAGAGAAAGTGCTTGTGCAGTCATTCAAGTGGCTATAACCCCAACTCTCTTCTAGCCTGTATGGGGTTTTCTGTTGAATATTTTTAGGAAAACACACAGCAGAGCAGCGTGAAATGCATCGCGTTTGATAGGCGGACACGTCCGGGTTCGCTCCGCAGGGTTTGTGTAGAGTCCGCGCGGTGATTTGCGGCAGCAATGGTCGGGTGTATTTTTAGGCAATCGCTGTGTTATTAGCTGGCTTGTTTGGGCTAGTTATCCCATATAACTATACCGCTTTCACCAAGCTCTCTCTCTCTCTCTCTCTCTCTCTCTCTCTCTCTCTCTCTCTCTCTCTCTCTCTCTCTCTCTCTCTCCGCCCTGCTCCCTTCCTTCCTCCGTCCCTCGCTTCCTTCCCTCGTTTCCTATTTTACCGTTTTGGACAGCTGAAGCTGCCTGCAGCCCACCAAGGCTCATTCCTCTGGCTTCCAACCCGAGAACAGGTGCATTTTAAAGCCAGGCCACGCAGGGCCGGCTGTAAGCCCACAGTCCGAGAGCGCTGAGAGAGAAGTACCCTAAAGGGGCCTCTGTATAATTTGGACTGACTGTATTTTCATACACTTGGTCTCAAGGGCGTAACTTTGGGTTCAGCACTGGGGGAGTTGAGATCTCCACCTTTGAGCAAAACTGAAAATTTAGATCATTATCTGCATTCTGGTGAATTTTTCTGCAACAATGTATGCTGCAAATGTCTTTATTTATGTAAAGTAACTTCTAATATGTGTTTGCACTGGGCAGTTTTGATTACTGGGGGGCTTGAAATCCAGCAGACGTTCCTGTCTGTAACGTGCACTAGAGCTGCAAAGATGAAGCTACTACTAACTATTTTATTATTATTTTAGGTTTTGTTTTCATCATTGGGGGTGGGGGGAACATTATATCCTCATTTTATCCCAAATTTTGAGCATCAGACACTTAATTTCCTGCATTCTGCAATGCATTTTATGTAACAACTTATGGTGCAAGTGTCTTTTATTTATGTAAAGGAAATAATTCTTGTTCTTTCTGCTTGTTCAAAACATTGCACGTGTACCGTGCACATCTCAACAACTAATCTGTTAGAGAATGAGACTGTGTTAAAGCCAGAAGCTCTAAAGTTTAAATCCACATACATCTGTCTTCATTTTTCTCTTCCAGCAGATACAGTTCTTGTTTTGAGCCCCCTGAACTGTTATGTTTACCTCTTTTAGGGATTAAGGGCCATATATCCTGCATTCCCCTGAAATCTACGTCTGTGATTTTGAGAATCGATTAATCGGTTGGAGTCATTTTTCTATGAAATAAAAAGTAATAATGCTCTGACGTCAGCTTGTTAAATGTTCTAGTTTCTTCTCTCCTCTGGGACAGGACACTCAATATCTTTATGTTACGGTTAAAAATTAGAATTAAGGGTACTACTGTTGACAAAGATCATAAGTGGTGGCCCATTTCAGAGTGGATTAGGCGAGGGGGAATGTGTCGGGTGACATGGACACAAAATCCAACCCTAATTATGAGCATTAGAGCCCGGTAATGAGCGCCCAAAGCGTCATGTAGGAGGAGAAGCAGTGCTGCGGTTCTCTGCTGCAGAGCAGAAACTGCCCCGGCAACGCTAACCTCCCCTTTAGAGGTGAAGTACGCGTGCGAGCGCCGGAGGGTGTTTCTTCTCGCCCACCTCGTCGTGATTCCTCTCACGTCTGCTTTGCCATGGAGACGTTTGACAGCCTGCCGCGGTCTGGGTATGTCTCCTGTGACCGAGGGATGAGACAAAAAGAGAGAGGGGGAGAGAGGGAGAGAGAAAATGAGAGGTTGAAGTCTCAGAAAGAAGCTGAGTCCGGCTGGTTGTTGAGTTATTGGAGGGAAAGCACTGGCTGCCTATAGGTCCTTAATGCTGTCTCCAGAGATATGAATGACATGTATTTTTATATCTGATGACGTGTTAATGTCCTAAATTGAGTTTAGGGCTGCACAATATATTTTTATATCACTATCAACTGGTGCAATGAACCCATCGGGAAAGGCTGCGACATACGCCAACGCAACGCCAAAGACTTAGTACAAGTGTAGGCCTGTCAGTGCTTTCTGAACATATTGAATACACTTTTAAAAAAAATACCGCAATAATACTGAAAACCCTCCATCATTTTGGTCACTATAACCGTGAGGTTAAATTTTCATACCGTTACATCCCTGCGCAGAACAACTTCCAGTTCAGCCGAGGAGTCGAGGAGCTATCAGATAAGGGACATGAGATGTACACCTAATTCTCCTTCCTAGGGCTGCACGATGTGAGGAAAACGTGCCATGACGTTGTTGAATATCGCGATAACGATATAACTTTGCGATTAAATAAACAGATGTCAAAATGTTCTCGGTTATCTGCTGCTTTCAGTATTCAGATAAAATACAACACACTGCTTGATGAAATGAATGGACATCATTTGCAACTTTGTTTAATTGAACAAATTGAACATTGAATTGAATATAAAAGGCCGCGCTGAAAAAAGAACAACAGTTAGGGTGGTGATGGAGCAGTGGATATGACATATGCCTTTGGTGTGGGAGATCTGGGTTCGATTCCCACTGTGATACATCAACTAATGTGTCCCTGAGCAAGACACTTAACCCCTAGTTGCTCCAGAGGCGTGTTACCTCTGATATCGTTGATATAATTGTAAGTCTCTTTGGATAAAAGCATCAGCTAAATGACATGTAATGTAGTTACATTTTAAAGTGCAGTTTTCTGCTGAAGTTTCTTTCATTTTACACAAATAATCTCCGAGTGTCCTCGCAATGTTTAGATGCACATAGGTGGAATTTTAAGCAGGGATCGGGGGGGGGGGATACAACCCCCCCAGTAATCAAAACTGGCCAGTGCTACCCACCCCCAAAAACCTTATAATTTCCTTTCCATAAATCAAGACATTTGCAGTAGGGCTGCACAACTAATCACAATTTTATCGAAATCGCAATATGGACAAGTGCAATATCCAAATCACAGAGGGGCGCAATATTTGTAAAAGGCCAAATCTGTGTCAAACCATTCTGAATGAAGTAGTGTGGTCCCGGCCTACAAATCCTATCCTACAGACCTAAAGAAAAAGATCTTTGTGGGGCGACCTCTAGCTCACCCAGTAGAGCGAGCGCCCCACGTAGAGTCCTTTGCAGCGGCCCGGGATAGAATCCGACCTGCGGCTCTTTGCTGCGTGTCATCCCCCATCTCTCTCTCTCTCCCCCTTACCTGTCTATCCACTGTCACCCCAAAAAAAAAATAAAAAAAAAATCTTTGTTTGGTACAGATCCTCGCGAAAATCACACTGTAATCATTTTCATTTTAATATTATTCAATAAAAAGGAGAATAATGAGAAAAAAAAATGATCATTCCCTCCAATATCGTGAATCAAATCGCAATCGCAGTATCAGTCAAAATAATCGCAATTAGATATTATCCTCATATCGTGCAGCCCGAATTTACGGTATAAATTGATGCAGAAAAGGCACCAGTTGTTGCAGAAAGTAGCAGCTAGCCGTACTACTTCCCCTCATGGTTTCACTGGAACCAGTTTGATTTCTTGTGTAAGTGTCAGGTGTTTTCCTCCATCAGAGGGGCCGAGGCTTAATGTCTGGCCCGACTACAAAGTGGTTTTTTTTTAGACGGTTGGCTGTTGCAGTCTGACCTTTGAGGGTCTTGGTAGCGATTGGATTTATGTCTCGGCTGCTATGCTGTGCAGAGCCGGTTTACACGTGAAATTCCCCTTCTTTTAACCCTCATGTTGACCCGTTTTCAAAGTTTCTATATCATAAATTTGGGTTTCTTTTAACCAAATTGCCCCAAAATAACACGGATGGTTCCATAAGACGCTCTTCTCACAGGAAATTAAGAATCAGATCTCTATTTTCATTGAATTGTGTGTGTTGTATTCAATTTTATAGCATTATCCTGACTAAACTTTGACAGATGTGTGATGATCCGTTACCTTCATTCCTCTGATCTTAACCATTAGTCAAAATCATTCGTCATTTCTGCTTTTTTCTTACACAAAAATTAGAAAATGTCATATAAATGAGGTTTACTGACCATGATTTCCAAAAATAAGTGTAAAACTAGTGCAAGTAAATATGTCTAGTAGTGAATATACTGGTGTTAATGGAAAAACGTGCCTAAAACGTTGAAATAAGCAACAAAAACGTAAAACCAGTGTCTAAAAGAGTGTTAATTTTGACCTGGGAGGACAACACAAGGGTTAAACCCATCTTTCCCCCTAAAAAACGTCCAGCTATTTCTGTTTAAATGTCATTTTATTGTTCGGAAATCCTTGGCGGCTCTATCCTCACAGGGCCTTAAATAAATTAGAGGACTTGACTGCTCAGTAATGGGCAATTTGGAGGCTTTTGAGTGGTCCCATGGGTGTCATTACTCTCTGCCTAGAGCCAACAGAGGAGGCCTGCAGGTCCACCTATTTTCCTGCGAACCCCCAAGGGACAAATATATTAGGGCTGCAACTAACGGTCATTTCCATCGATTAATCCTCTGGTCTATAAAATGGCAGAAAAGGGTGAAAAATGTCCATCCTAGTTTCTCAAAGGCCAAGTTAATGTCTTTAAATGTCTTGTTTTGTCAGTCCTAAACCCAAAGATAGTCAGTCAGTTTAATATATAAAAGAGCAGGACATCTTACTTCAACGCTTAATCGATTATCAAAATCCCTACAGAGTAAGATCCTTTTTGTTTGAAATGAAACCGCTCTAAAAATCCCCATCACCAAACCCACCAGACTCCATGTAAATAATCAGGACTTTTATGAACGTAAAAAAACACTTCACTCAAAGTCAACAAGAACAAAATAAAACTATCAAAAGCCGTCTTGGTTCATCTTTCCACTGTTCCAACAATCACCACTCTGGTTTGTTTGAAATAAACCCTTAATTCACCCATTTACATGTGGAGATATGCTGGCTCTATACACGCTAAAAGTCCTGATTATTTACATGGAGTCTGGTGGGTTTGGTGATGGTGATTTCGGGGCTGTTTCATGTTAAACTAAGAGGATCTTACTCTTTAACTAAAAGGTCTATCTCTGTACAGATCCTTTCCATAATGTTGTTTGTTGTTGACACTTAGAATAATAGTTGGTGATTATTTTTCTATCAATCGACTGAATGTTTGCAGCACGCAAAAGATCCCGGTCGGCAGCTGAACACACTGTGTGTGTGTGTGTGTGTGTGTGTGTGTGTGTGTGTGTGTGTGTGTGTGTGTGTAAACAGGCGTCCTGTTGATAGGACCGGTGTGTTTTGTAGACAAGCTGTCTTTAATCCTCTACACAGAGAAGCGTGTTTGTTTCCCTCGAAGCAGCAGGAACCGCCTCCACTGATGCTGATGATATGCGCCGGGTGTGTGTGTGTTTGTTTCTGCGCCGTGCTGTGAATTTGTTCACTTAGGTGTGTATCCTACGTGTGTTCACCACATGGTGTGTGTGTGTGTGTTCTACTCACTCAAATGTGAAAGTGTGTGAATATGAAGCTTGGTCTTGGCTGGAAAAAGGGCAAACATGTTCACTCGACTTTCCCCCAGATAAAAATAGAAAAGAAAAAGGATTATAAAACAGATTAGTGTCCCAGGCAAGTTGCAGCAAATAACCTCATCTTGTCTTTTTCTGATGAGGACACACACACACACACACACACACACACACACACACACACACACACACACACACACACACTCTCACTCACTCACTCATCTGTTTGTGTGTTTGACTGTAACAACAGAAAGAGGTGAGAAATGTTCCTTTGCAATGAAAAGAGGTCCAGTTGTTTTTCCACAAGAGATCTCTGTGCTAACCTTAAAGGGTTAAATAAGGTGTGTGTGTGTGTGTGTGTGTGTGTGTGTGTGTGTGTGTGTGTGTGTGTGTGTGTGCGTGTGTGTGTGCGTGTGTGTGTGCGTGTGTGCGTGCGTGCGTGCGTGCGTGCGTGCGTGCGTGCGTGCGTGCGTGTGTGAGAAAGGGTCAACACCAGCAGAGCTCGCCTCTGAAAGGAGCCTCAGTCTGAAGGGAAAATGTGTTCTTCTATGCTTAAAGGGTTACTTCTTGTCTTTTTTCATCTGTCTAAGGGTCAGATGGGAACAACACTCTTTGAAATTGGTCCAGTATTGAGTGAGAAACAAGCTGCAGTGTAACGTCAATGGGCTGCTGTTTCTGCCACTGACAGGTCTGGCAACATTATGGAAAGGATCCCTACAGAGATGGACCTTTTTGTTAAAGAGTAAGATCCTTTTTTTAAACGTAGAAACATCCCCGGAATTGCGTTCGCTTAACCCACCAGACTCCATGTAAATAATAATAACAATGGTTGAAATAAACCCTTAATTCACCCATTTACTTGTGGAAATATGCTGGCTCTATACTAGTGCTGGGTGGTATACTGGTTGATACCGTATACCGGTATTAATTTCCCGTATGATATGAATTTTTCATATACCGTAATACCAGTGCATTGCCGCAGAGAGCGCTACGGCCGAAGTAATCTGCGAGTGAATTGAGAACGGGAGCCTGTTAACTGCGTCCCCTTCTCACTCATGGTAGGAACTAGGGCTGTCCTCGACTAAAGAAATTCTTAGTCGACTAACACTTATATGATTTTGTCGATTAATCGATTAGTTGATGTAATCGACAGAGCTGTGCTCTTTGAGGTGGTTAAGACTAGAAAAGCACAATATAAATGTAGTTAATGAACCATCTGTAAAACTGAGTTTCTCCACAATTAATCCTGCAAAAGCACCACTTTAAATCTTGTGCTTACCAGAAATGTGCTCATAAGTTTCTTGGAAATGAGTAATTAAGCATGAATAAGCATAAAAAATGACTCATCAACTAAAGAAATCTTAGTCGACTAAGACCAAAACGACCGATTAGTCGACTAATCGACTAAGAGGTGGCAGCCCTAGTAGGAACTTTATAACACAACAATTAATAACCCCCAACCACACAACAATTTGTGACTTAAACAATTTCTAACACTAATCATTTTACATTTACAAATTTACACCGCCGGACGGCATGTTGGGTAACAATTATAGCTGCTAGCTAGCTATGTAGCATAACAGTCTGTTAAGCTGGGAGAGGCTCTGGTCGCTACTGAACATTCAAGAACAGAGAAGAAAGACCGGAGATACACCAGAAGAACGTATGCTCAAGAGAGGAGCCGTCTGTTGTTCCCAAGTTTTTTTGTTTCTAAAAAAATGAGACATAATTTAGCCACTGTTGTTGCCTGTCGCTCTAACATTACTCGGCCGCGCTAACGCTACTCAGCCGCGCTAACGCTACTCGGCCGCGCTAACGTTACTCGGCTGTGCTAATGTGAAAGACATGTCACTTCAAGCGTGCAGCGGAGCAACATTATGAACGCAATAACAATAACAACGCAATAACAATCCACCTACGGTCGAAAGCCGGGTTCAGAGCAATGATTAAAACACCGGATTTAAGATGTCTTGCCTCGCTGAAATAATTCCGCCAACGTGCTAACATTATTCAAACACTGAAGGAGGCTGACAGCGGAGCTAAGTTCAGTCGCCCACTACAACCACACTACAACCTAACTTACCTGTGGCCAAGGTAGCATTTATACAACTATCTTACAACTATTTTGTTTTGAAAAGGAAACAATGTTAAAGTCAAGGAAAAGAAAGAAAATACCGTGAAACCGCCAGAATCTTAAAAAAATACCGTGATACAAAGTTTTGGTCATACCACCCAGCACTACTCTATACACGCTAAAAGTACTGATTATTTACATGGAGTCTGGTGGGTTTGGTGATGGTGATTTCGGGGCTGTTTCATGTTAAACTAAAAGGATCTTACTCTTTAACTAAAAGGTCTATCTATGTAGGGATCCTTTCATAATGTTGTCAGACACTTAGAATAATAATCTGAGTCTGTCAGCGGCAACAAACAGAACTTTTAGTGGACGCTGACTGACGCTGAACAGAAGGAATCCGAGCTGTCTCTGCAACCATCTTTTTCAAGATGATGATCAGCTTTAATGGGTACAAACACGAGATGTAACACACACTTTGGATTCGGCCCGCTGTGTGTTGGAGGAGAAAAACAAAGTCTCTGGGTCTGTTTTTGTGGTTTTGGAAAGAAACCCTGGACCTCTACTTTGGGTTTTATTTTTTGTCTGCTCTGCTTTTTTCCCCCACTTGAAGCTTACATAATCTGTAATGTGCTGAGTAACTTCTGACCTAAAATAACCCAGAGAAGCCCTGTACAGACTTTTAAAGAACTGCATGTCATTTAAGGAGACGGTAAAGACTCATTCATGTTACTTCTAAGTCCAGGAAGTACAGTTTCGCAAATAACTTCGACAATGTAAGAAACACACATTTTTCATTAAAAGGTACCTACCGTTTTTTTCAACCCTATTTTTTCCTATGTTTGTGTGTAAGTGACTGATGGGAACAATCTTTGAAACTGGTCCAGTATTGAGCGTGAACGCTGTAACCAGCAGCCGTGAACCGGGCTGTAATGTAACCCTACAGGACTAATGTTCACCGTCAGTTAGCGTCCACTAAAAGTTCTGTTTCTGCCGCTGACAGACTCAGATTATTATTCTAAGTGTCTGACAACATTATGGAAAGGATCCCTTCAGAGATAGACCTTTAAAACCTCTTTGAGACCTTTCTGTTTAACCAGAAACAGCTCTTAAGTCGCTAGCGCTAAACCTACCAGACTCCATTAAGATTTTTTTTTACTTTTAGCGTGTATAGAGCCAACATAATTTCACATGTAAATCTGTAAACTATGTTTATTTCAACCAAAACTAGAGTAGTGATGGTTGGAAAAGTGGAAAGACGACCCAAAACGGCTTTTCATAGTTTTGTTTTGTTTCTGTCGACTACTATTGAAGAGTATTTTACGATGCTAAAATTACTGTTTATTTACATGGAGTCTGGTGGGTTTAGCGAAGGTAATTTCGGAGATGTTTTTATGTTTAAAAAAAGGATCTTACTCTTTAACAAAAAGGTTGACCTCCTTAGAAATCCTTTCCATAATGTTGTCAGACACTTAGAATATTAATCTGAGTCTGTCACTTGCAAAACGAGCACTTTGGTGAACGTAAATACAATGCTGGACAATTACTATCAACTTACATTGCTCGCTCAATACTGGACCAATGTCAGAGATTGTTGTTCCCATCAGTCACTTAGACACAAACACATGAACCCTTTAAGAGAGCCATTAAAAAATAATCCAAGTAAATGTTTTTTCACGCCCCAGAAATCTTTGTGCTATCAGGGCTGTTTGTCTTCCTTTTTTCCCCAAAGAGTTCACTTCTTAGAAATACTTTGTTTGATTTTCAGCTTTGTGTTTGTGTTTCCAGCTTGGCAAACAAGATGTTGGTCCAAAAGGCAGATTGGAGTGAAACGTATTCCCCAGACACGCTCAGGGGGTTTCTCTTGTCTCTTGTCTGCGTCTGAGCTACTCGCCATCTCAGAAATCAATATCTTCCTGAGCAGGATAGAGTCGGAGCGCCTTGTGTATCCTCCGCACGGTTAGTCTAATCTCGGGCTCCCTGCTTTTCAAACTTTAGGTCCAAGTGGGAAGATGAATTCGTAGAGATCTTAGAGATCAGGAGTTTTTACTTTTCTATTTTGAAAGCTTTAGGTAGGAAGGTAAAATAAAAAAAAACATGTTGTGGAATAAGCCCACTTTATCACCCTGGGAGATGAGATTTAGATCCTTTAGTCTCTCTCTTGCTCTCTCTGTCTCTCTCCCTCTGTCTCCGTCTCTCTCTCTCCCTCTCCCTCTCCCTCTGTCTCTCTCTCGCTCCCTCTGTCTCTCTCTCCCTCTATCTCTCTCTCTCTCTCTCTCTGTCTCTCTCTTTCCCTCTGCCTGTCTCCCTCTCTCTCTCTCCCTCTCTCTCTCTGTCTCTCTCTCTCTCTCTATGTCTCTCTCTCTCTGTCTCTCTCTCTGTCTCTCTCCCTCTGTCTCTCTCTCCCTCTATCTCTCTCTCTCTGTCCCTCTCTCTCTCTCTCTCTCTCTCTCTCTCTCTCTGTCTCTCTCCCTCTGTCTCTCTCTCCCTCTGTCTCTCTCTCTCCCTCTATCTCTCTCTCTCTCTCTCTGTCCCTCTCTCTCTCTCTCTGTCTCTCTCCCTCTGTCTCTCTCTCCCTCTCCCTCTCTCTCTCCCTCTCTGTCTCTCTCTCTCTCTCTCTGTCTCTCTCCCTCTCTCTCTCTCCCTCTGTCTCTCTCCCTCTATCTCCCTCTCTCTCTCTCTCTGTCTCTCTCTCTGTCTCCCTCTCCCTCCCTCTATCTATCTCTCTCTCCCTCTATCTCTCTCTATCCGTCCCACTCGTCCTCCCTCAGCCCTTCTGGGCTATAAACGGGGGATGAGTTATCCGCGGCGTTCCTCTGCCTCCAGTTGGAAACGTTTCTGTCGCTGTGAGTCATGCTCTCACCACGCCTGGAACTCCACTCGTCGCTTCACTTCGTTAGTCAGACGTTGAAAATAAACCGGTTTAAAGAGCGTCGCAGGCTTTAAAAGGTGTGGGACGGGGCTCCTGCGTCCACTGCTATCCGCCGCTATTCTTATCCTGAGATAACTACAGGAAGAAGGGCGTTCAGAGTGGACTGAGAGCGAGGCTTCTCAAACGCATCACTCAAAGGGCCGCATACCATTTTTATTTAAGGTCGGAGGTCTGGAACAATTGGCAATAACAAAACGGTGAATCCATTTTTTTTGTAACTTTACAGCAACATACATTCAAGTGTAATACCAAATCGTCATATTTGAGAGGCTGAAAACAGCTTTTTTTCTGCCATTTCTGCATGAAAAATTACTTTAACTTTTTCAATCTACTTAACGATTAGATGTTTACGTTACGTCGTTAATCGTTGCAGCTCTACACAACTCCCTCTCTGTAAGCTTTTCAGTTCTCAGTCTGATGAATGTTCACAAATCCATTTTACTTTAAAACTTTTTCCTTTTGAATTTGTAGCTAGACGGCCTCCACTGAGAATTACCTCGCTTCTCACTCCTTTAAGGTCTCTCTCTCTCTCTCTCTCTCTCTCTCTGTGTGTGTGTGGCACCTCAGTCATTAGTTCTGGGGCATTAACTGCTGATCAGTGGATACTTTTATTAGCTGCCTTGTTTTGACTGGTTAGCCTTCTGGACACGGAGCCAAACGGCGCTCTCCGTTGCCCGGTCAACCATGGAGGAATTTCACTGCCACGCCAGAACCCTTAACGCTGCGAGAGAGGCGACCTCATTGGGATTCGACTTCATTACCAAACGCAGCAGCAGCCACATGCTGGGAAATGGTGAACTGTATGTGTGTGTGTGTGTGTGTGTGTGTATGTGTGTGTGTGTGTGTGTGTGTGGGAACATTACGTTCCCATGTAACTAAAGTGCATTCTTAATTTTTTGAGGGAAACGTATGTTGTCCTGGATTATGTTTGTGACATTTTTCCTTCCCCCTTGAGTAAGTTATGGAAACCAACAGCGAAGGTAAAGCCTGTGGGCTCCGACGGGCCTCAGCGGTGCGTTCATGTGCATCTCGGTAAACTAATGGTGCATTCAATTGCACCTCGTGAACTCAAGGAAACTCAAACTGTTGTTGCAGAGTACCCTCCTGCCATCCATCCAGTGGCTCTTATCGTGGCATTGCCGTCCCTAAGAAATTGAATAGAACCGTAGATTTGGAGAATCGTGCCTTCTGTAATAGTAATCCTTGTGTTTCACAACTAGTCTGATCTTTACTTGTTGAGTTGACACATGCTGAGTGCAGACTTTCCTTTCTCAAGTAGCCTTGTAATGATGCAGACTGAGTTCTTTTAAATCCCTGGAAACAGAGCCACATGTCGAGGCGTGTTGCTCGGTCATTCATGAAGGAATTCTGCTTCACAACAAGAGCCAAGGAAAGCCTGGCGCTGCTGTAACCATGGAGACTTGTCCGGTTTGCTGAGCTGAATGGGGGGGGGGGTCAGTGCGGTCTTTTAACAAAGTATATTTTTAAAGTAGTTGTGGTTCTTTCAGGTCAAGACAAAAGTGCAGGCGTTCACAAATGCTTGACTAATATTTGCTTTTACTTCCCTGGCGGGTGGATTGAAGATGTTTTTAGATAGTGAGGCACGTTTGGAATAAAATGCTGAGTGCCTGTTTTGGCTTATCTGGCATGTGGCGTTAACACAGAGAGCGTCAAATCTTTTCTGACATTTCGAGACAATTTGCATGCCTTGTTATTACAAATTCATAACTGCAGAGTGACTGAAAGAAGTGGAAGAACCTTGAGTGGCCACTATTATACATTATGTGTGTGTGTGTGTGTGTGTGTGTGTGTGTGTGTCCTCCCACCTGGCCGGTAGCTTTTATACGGTCAGTGGGAGACAAATACAGCCGGCCGAGGAAATGACTTGAGAGGACCTGACATGTTAAATGTCACAGTCAAACACCACCAGGTCCACTGTGTGTGTCTCTCTCTGTCTCACTCACACACACACACACACACACACAGCAGCAGGGTCATAGATGCACACAGACGGTTCGGGTCCACACTCGTTTGACACAAACCGGAGTGAAGGCTTCAGGTTACGCACATTCTACAAGTTTGGACAAGTCAACAGGTCGTTGTTTGTTGTGTGCAAATAGTGAAGCATTCCAGCAACAGATAGAGAATTTTTATTTTTTTTTGAATAAAACGTAAAACGTGTGTGATGTCAGCGTGTTAAATGTGAATATGTTCTAGTGTCTTCTCTCCTCTGGGACAGGACACTAAATATCTTTGAGTTGTGGACAAAACAGGACATTTGAGGACGTCATCTTGGGACTTTTTGGGGAAACACTGATCCACATTTTAGAGACAGAACTACTCATCCATTCATCCAGAAAACAGTCAATTAGTTGCAGCCGTAGAACCAGTGAATTTTAGCATTCTATTCTTTTAGGATTAATCAGTAGTCTAATCATTAATATTGAATAGCCTCATTATCTCAGCACTCAAAGCATTGAAATAACTGGTGTGTCTCCCCCATGTAATGAATCTTTTTTGCGTGTCTGAATTGATGAAATGAACCGAAACGCGGTTGTAACGCAGCAGATGGACTCTGTGATGATACAAAGTAGTAAAACAACCTTTTTTATTGTGAACGTATTAGACCTTCCAGTAGGCAGGCATCAGGTTCTCCATGCAAAGCTGAGATTAAAAACTATAACTTTTCTTCACTCTGTTTAACCCTCCTGTTGTCCTCGGGTCAAATTTGACCCTGTTTTCAACGTTTCTATGTCAGAAATTTTGGGTTTCTTTCAACCAAATTGCCCAAAAATAACGGATGTTCCACACAACGCTCCTCGCAGGTAAAATTAAGGATCAGTTCACTACTTTCATTGAATTCTCTTCAATTTTATAGCATTATCAGTAAAAACAGTATCCCGAAACTAAACTTTGTTTCCTCTGATCTTAACTATTAGTCAAAGTGATTCATAATTTCAACTCTTGTAACGCAAAAATTAGATTTAACTTCATATAAATCAGGTTTATTGACCACGAATTTGAAAAAATAAGTGTAAAACTAGTGGTAATGAGTTGGTGTAAGTGGTGTGTACATGCTGATGGTAGTGGAAAAAAGCAAAGGAAATGTTGAAAAAAGCATCAAAAAGAATTGACTTGTGCGGAGAACGGTTGATGCACCAGGAAGCAAACACTCGGGGGAACGTGTCCCGGGGCGTCAACGCTCATCTCTGAGCCTATTTGCAGATTTGTGTAACGGATCAGGATGTCATGAGTCACCCATTCACCCAGCCATTTATCCCCCTATTCATCCACCCACCCACCCATCCATCCACACTCATCCACCAATCAAACCATTTAATCCCCCCCCACCCCACCCATTCATCCATCAATCTATCTTTTATGGAGGGCAGTCATTCAAAGGGACGAGAGCTGTCGTCTCTCAATGTACTCCGATGATTCATGTCCTGGAGACGTGTGTGTGTGTGTGTGTGTGTGTGTGTGTGTGTGTGTGTACTGCGGCGACAGAGAAGGAATTTGGGTGTGACAGGGGAAGTAATGGGATGCCATGGAGACGGCAGAAAAGCACAGAGAGTGGGAGAGAGTAAGAGGGGAGGTGGGGGAGATGGAAGGAGAAACAGGGTTAACGGAAAGCGAGGGTGAGATTGGGTGAATCTCACTTCCTCTTGAATTGCATCCACGTTTCCTTCACTTGTGTTCCCTTCCTCGCGTCTTAGTCCGTCTCACCGAGGAAGCGCGGGACAGACGAGAGGAAGTGATGCGAGGAGAGAGGCAACGAGGAAATGTGTTTAAGAGGGAGGAGACTTCCTCTGAAGCCTCACGTGAATTCGTCAGCTGCGTGGGCGGAGTTAGGAACTGCTTTCAGCTGCACGGCTTCCAGGAAGGCTGCTCTCTGTATCCTCGCTCATAGCTCCTCAGAGATCCATCCTCCATCCTCACTCATAGCTCCTCAGAGATCCATCCTCCATCCTCACTCATAGCTCCTCAGAGATCCATCCTCCATCCTCACTCATAGCTCCTCAGAGATCCATCCTCCATCCTTGCTCATAGCTCCTCAGAGATCTATCCTCCATCCTCGCTCATAGCTCCTCAGAGATCCATCCTCCATCCTCACTCATAGCTCCTCAGAGATCCATCCTCCATCCTCACTCATAGCTCCTCAGAGATCCATCCTCCATCCTCACTCATAGCTCCTCAGAGATCCATCCTCCATCCTCACTCATAGCTCCTCAGAGATCTATCCTCCATCCTCACTCATAGCTCCTCAGAGATCTATCCTCCATCCTCGCTCATAGCTCCTCAGAGATACCAAAGCATAACTCATTTTGGAGGTTACTTCTGATATTTTCTTGATGTTTTATTGACCATATTCTTGCAGTTTTCTGGTGTTAGATGTTGTTGTAAATTTACTTTAAAAAATATTGTCTTTTGACTGGTCATTTGTAAATATATAATGAGGCAAAAGCCTGAAAAGAAAAAAGAAAAAAAGTTAAGTTACACGAGGATTAGTCCCGCATTGCCAGCACTCAGCGCTGTGGGGTAAGGACTGGCTCCACAACAGATGCATTCTGGGGAAGGAGATAAAAACTCTAGCTCGAAGGTTGTTATTTACTGAAGGGAACAGAGTTTTGCAATGCGAGGGACATACAAGACATACAAGATGTTAGCATATAGAAAAGGGAGCGAGAGTTTGAAAACCTACCCTCAAAATAATATATAAAATCAATGAATCCTAACTCTTAGAGCATCTCCTCATCAGCTGCCTTTTTAATTTGGATTTCATTCTTGAGTTTTAACTTTCCCTCCAGTGAGTGTTTGGGCTGCAGCAGCCTTTTGGTGCCAGTGAGAACTTCTGTGAAGTTATTTTTAAAGCTGTCTAACTAATAATAAACCTCAGATGATTATCAGAAATAACAAACAGCTTTAAACTTTTGGAAACAGAATCTGGAACTCCCCGTCAGCGACATACGAGGCGTGTTGAGAGCCGCGTGGGTTCGGGTGTGTGCTCCGGCTGCGTCTCCGTCCATACGCCCTTGAAGATTATTGCTTTATTAAATTGTATTAAATGCTCTTTGAAGCGGCAACGTTGTAAACAACACCCCCGCCCCCCCCCCCCCCCTCTGAGATCCAGAGCTGCAAACGGAGGGCAAAGTCAACACGAAGGACATTCAGCAACACTTATTTGAGGGTGGGGGAAAATATCGATTCACGTATGTACCGTGATTTTTAACATTGATTGTTTTCCAAAAAAATCTATATTTTTACTAATGATTCACCAGTGTTTCTTTAAAAAAGCCCCCAGAGGGGGATATTACAATTTACACTCTGTTGGTTAGAAATCACTGCACACAGGCCTGAAATACAACACATGCTCAGAACCTATTCACGCAGAAATGGAGGGATGTCAGAGTGAGGGGGAGAGGGGGCTGCCACTGCCAGACCAGAGCGTTTGGGGGGCTTGAGCAAGGGGTAAGGTGCCTTGCTCAAGACCAGGAGGTGAACTGGCAACTCTCCAGCTACCAGTCCACACTCCGTACTTTGGTCCGTACGGGGACTTGAGCCAGCAACCCTCTGGTTCCCAACCCAACGCCCAACCCAATGAGCTACTGCCACCCCCTAACACTTATAGCGTTGTACCGTTCACGGCGACTACATCATAGTGAAAGCAGAAAAGGCAGAAAATCCATGTTATGTTCTTCTTTAGAAATGAAATAAATGTCAGACTGACTGACATTTGGGCGTGAAGCGCCTGGCACAGGTGTGTTTAGGTCCAAATCCACTTTGCGCTGCGCCGGGTGCAAGATAGGGCCTGTGAGGTGCATTCTTCTTAGTTAGTTTTTAGAAAATGTCTCATGATATATTGTCTCTAGAAGTACATCATATCGGTTTCCAGCTAAACAAAAAAACAATTTGTATAGGGGCCGGTGAAAATAGACTTTGGGCAAGTAGACTTTTATTTTCACTTTCACTCGACTGGACGAATGAAAACCTTAACGTTGAAGCCGGTACGTAAGTGGATGATACGTACAGTTGGGGGGTGTATAAGCAGAGACTATGAGTCAAACGGTGAAACCAGAGGAGAGCCAGCCAGAGACAGGAGGAGAAAGGGAGGTGTTGGTGTTGGAGTTGGAGTTAATCTGCAGCGGCTGCAGAGGCAGAAACGGAGGCGCTGAGGGACTCTCTCTCCGCATCCGGAGACTTCCTGCAGGCTGCGGGATAACAACGGTGTCTAGTTCCATCTAAACCAGCGAGGCCGACACACAGACCTGCAGAAACACACGCACACACACGTATGTACTTTCACCACACAGATATGCAGTCTGTGTCGTGTCTTGAGGGACTGTAGGCGGCTGCTGCACAGCGCGATAGCTCCAGCTCTCTGTCTTCTCTACTCTCTCTGCCCTAATGACTTTCTCCCTGCCTCCTCTCTCTCTCTCTCTCCCTCTCTCTCTCTCTCTCTCTCTCTCTCTCTCTCTCTCTCTCTCTCTCTCTCTCTCTCTCTCTCTCTCTCTCTCTCTCTCTCGGGTAAGTGGGTGACAGTCTTTTAAAGTGCAGTCCTGTACTGTCTGATAGCACGGAGCCAACAATGAATGTATTGGCCACGCCAGTGAGTCTGCTAGCGACGGGGAATAACAACGAAGGCGCAGGGAGGATGCTACGGATGAATTAGCATACTTCAAAAGCGAGTTTAGCCGCCTTCGCCCTCCCTCTCTCTCTGTGAACTAACAAACCGAAAACAACACGGCAGAGCGGCTCGTCAATTGTCTTACAGAGACACTGATGTGTGTGTTTTGCTGAGGATTTGCATGTATTAATTCACTTCTGTAAAGAGGGGCTTTGGGTGAAAGAATCAGAAGGTAAAAGCGGAGACACAGAGTAACTCGCGGTCTCTGTGTCCCGTGGGTTTGTCCACTGCCACGTCTCTTCAGGGGTTATTCCAACGGGAGAAGGGAACGTGAACACAGATTGTGAACGCAGATTATGAGCCATTCTTTCGCCCCGTAGTCACCAAAAGCACTGACCCTCAGAACCGTTGTTTACCATAAAGAATGCAACAAGAAAAGGCATTTCTGATACAAGACTGTCGTCATTACCACGACGAGTACAAACGTACCGTTTCCCGCGGCTAAAAGCTCACACTGGCGCCGTTCCGACGATGTCTTCGGTGTCTTAGCCCGATGGAAGAGTTTTGTCATCCAGCCTGGAACCATACTCTTGGATTGAGATACAAACTACGTGTGATTGCAGATATATATATATTTTGGTGTCGCAAACCCCAAAAAGCAGCAGCTGAGATGTCTTCCACAACGCAAACGCACGTCGTGTCTTCTTCAGGAAGATAAACGGGACTGAACTGGGACAGCCGTGTGCAGGTACACTTCACATAATGTAGTCCATGTCTACACATACTGCAGTGACCTGATTCTGCAGAAACCCAACGCTACACTGCGCCGTGTGTCTGTGTGTGTGTGTGATGAGTTTTTGCAGTGATAGCCATCTCCTCCCCTCCCCCCGGTGATGCATCTCCGTCCTCTCTGGTTTACTGTACTGTATATTAGAGATGTTCTGATACTGACACCAGTGTCAGAAAAAGGACGCTTCTCTGATTCTTCCTATAATGCTGGTATCGGTACCGTAAATGCACCGATCTGATTCCACTTCATTTAGCCCGAAGTTTGACTTCTCCGTAACTTCCTTTTAACCTCTGACTGAGTTTATGACAGTCTAAAGATAGTCGAGGTTGTTTACCCTGAACACACACACACACACACACACACAGCACACCGAGGACAGCCGGGCACATTCACAGGGAACGGGACAGCACCTCGGAGGGAAAGGTCACGGATTGAAGAGCACCCTCGGATTAAAGGGCGCAGATTAGCAAGTCTGCAGCTGTGTGTGTGTGTGTGTGTGTGTGTGTGTGTGTGTGTGTGTGAGACAGCTGGGGACAGTTGCTAGAGTGACAGAAAGTGACAGCCGGGCAACAAGAGACCTTCTCTATGAGAGACACACACACGTGACCAGCTGTCTCCATCTGTCACTGTATCTCAACTCTTAGCTGGTGGTCCCAGTAGGACGAGGTCACGCACACACACACACTCACACACGCCACAAACTATGGAATATGGATATGTGAATATTGTGCTATTTTGATAATCGATGAATCCGTTTGACTCAGTGTTTAATGAGAAAAAAAGTCAAATTTCTGTGATGTCAGCTTGCATGTAAACAATTGGTAGTTGCAGCCTAAGACACAGTTTGAAGAGTTAGAACACGCACACACACAGACACACACAGATACACACACAGACACACACAGACACAGACACACACAGATAGACACACACACACAGACACAGACACACACAGATAGACACACACACACAGAGAGCAGGATGGAAACACAACTTCAGCAGTCTAATTGGACTGAAATGTAATTACTCCTGCTACCTACACAATCTACAACAATAATTATATTTCCTCCTCTCTCTGTCTCTCTCTCTCTCTGTCTCTGTCTCTCTCTCTCTGTGATTGTTCATTCTTTCATGTTTCATTTTTTGCAGCTGTTGCAGTGTTATAATTAGCCTACTGAGATGCGCAAAACATCGCAGCACTTTCCCCTTATGAGCTGTTAGCCCACACACACACACACACACACACACACACTCTATAAGCGAGCAGCGAAAGCGCTGATGCTTCGCCGTTCCCAAACTCAACTTTAATCAAAGTGGACGTGTGTTTTGGCTGCGTTCGCAAAAGAACCGCAACTCCCATGATTCTGCCTCGCTGGCTTCATTTTTATACCGTTTTTTTTTTTTTTTTTTTTTTTGTGAGTGCTTCGCCTCAAATTAAAAACTCATTTCGAGGAAGTTGAAGCCCACTGATCCCTGCGGGGGGGATGCAGGAAACTAAAACCTACACGTCGATATGAACAATATTTTTCAAACGGCGGGGTTTTGCTCGGATTCTTTCATCTCGGGGAAGTTCACATATTGGTTTGATTTCTTTTCTAATATCACAACAAAGAAGAGGATATTTTTAATGTTCGGGATCCTTTTTTTCTGGTAAAACAATCTTGTTTTTCGATGATAGGAGTGTTCTCTAGATAAGGATCGTTGTTTAGGGAGATAATAAACGGCATCCCAGTCGCCGCAGGTCGCCTGTGTAACTCCAGAAAACACAGATCTTCTCTGGGAGGTGTGTGTGTGTGTGTGTGTGTGTGTGTGTGTGTGTGTGTGTCAGACAGCTGGGGCCGGAAGAAGCCGCCCCAACCTTCATAACATCAGCTCTCAGTTTCCCTGCTGTGTCTTTGCACATCTGGAGTTCAACATCGCTGCCACTCCTAAATGATTCCTCTTCTTCTCTTTCTTATTGCAGATGTTCGGGGTTGGCTTATGGGTTGGATAGGTTATGATCCAGGCAAAACCAAGCCTTGGGTTTCAGCCTACGTCCCATTTCTGTTGTTGATTGTGTGATTTATATTGTGACTGGTTTAAACGCGTATAATAACCTTTTTGTCAATTGCATATTCACGCAAGTAATGTAAATCCAAATAAACTATTCATTCATTCATCTTTTCACACGTTCCCCAGATGATCCTCTGCTGCAGTTCTTGCAAGAAATCTGTAGATTTCCTGTTGTCCTCGGGTCAAATTTGACCCATTTTCATAAAGTTTCTATATCACAAATTTGGGTTTCTTTCACCCTAATTGTCAAAAACAATAACTTGGGTGATTCCCTACAACGCTGTTCACATGTGAAATAATTGATCAGTTCACTACTTTCACTGAATTTGGGTGTTTTATTCAATTTTATAGCATTTGAAAAAAAAGAACGTGGAAAAAAGTGACAAAAATTTCGGAAAAAGATTCAATAACGTGGGAGGAAGAAAAAAACAACAAAAAACGTCAAAAAGCGCAGAAAAAAATCGACAAACTTTGGAAATGGTGACAAAAAAATTGGGATAAAGTGACAAACGTCGGAAAAAGCTTCAAAAACACAGAGAAAAGTGACAAAAACAACGAAAAAAGTGACAAAAAGATCAGGAAAAGCGACAAAAGTCTCGAAAAAGACGACCAAAAAAGTTTGTATTTTAAATATTTTTTTAAAATATTTTGACCCAGAAAAACGGAACGTTTCCTGGTCGGCGGGAAGACAACACGAGGGTTAGACATATTTGTTTGCAGACGTTTACAGAAACCGATATCGCTGGGAATAAGTCTTATTATTTTGTGGCATTTTTAGGCCTTTATTTTGACAGGACAGCTTAGACATGAAAGGGGAGAGAGAGGGGGAATGACACGCAGCAAAGGGACGCAGGTCGGAGTCAAATCTGCGGCCTCTGTATATGGGCGCGCGCTCTACCAGGTGAGCTGCCCTGGCGCTCACTGGGAATAAGTCATGAAAGAAAAACAATGAATGGTTTTGACCCACAAAAGATCCCATGAATGCCACATTACTTGTATGCCTATCAATCAATCAGACGTTTTTTTTTATTACAGATTCTGAATGCCCTGTATGCATGTTCAAAAACCTGAATAATACCAGAATATTACACGTCTTAATCTGAAAATACTATATTAGGAAAAAGGCCTCATTCTGAATATCCAACCAGAATGTGCTGTTTACATGACCTGTATCGAACTCGGAATAATAGTGAAATATTGGTGTGCAGGTGTGTCTCAGAGCGGATGTTCAGCCCGACATGGCATGTTAGTTTTAGGCTAGATCATGTTTACAGGGGCCCCGCCCTGGAGCCCGCTGTGCGGTTCTGTCCACTGGTTTCCTCGCTCTCTGTCGTGTGTTTTTCCAGAAGTGTGTGTGTGTCTGTGTGTATGTGTTTTCTGACACAGGTTCACATCTGCTTCCGACTGTCCGCTGCTGCGTTCAGGGAGCGTCCGTAACTTTCCAGCGGGAGTCGTTTGATCTGTCCTCGGCACAGACTGTAAAAAAAGTAATTGGACAAAAGTTTTCCGGGTCTGAAAAGCGAAGCCAATGCTGAATTTCCTTAAAGCTGCATCGTATCTCATTTCCAGCAGGAAAAACGTCAAGAAAAGTGACAAAAGCGATGAAAAAGGCGACCAGAAAGTGCCTAAAACATAAAAAAACTTCCAAAAAAAGGGCTGCATTCTCTGTGATTGCCAGCAGGGGGCGACTCCACTGGCTAGATCATGTTTCCAGCTGAGCCCCGCCCTGCAGCCCGCTGTGCGGTTCTGTCTGCTGGTTTCCTCTCTCTCTGTCGTGTGTTTTTCCAGAACTCTGTGTGTGTGTGTGTGTGTGTGTGTGTGTGTTTTCGGAGGCAGGTTCACATCTGCTTCTGACTGTCTGTCACGTCTCCCAAAACCTCAGCTGCTGCGTTCAGGGAGCGGCCGGAACTTTCCAGCAGGAGTGGTTTTGATCTGTCGGCTGGATTTGGCGATGATGTTGTTCTCAGAAATCTGTTTTTATCGCACAGTGAGTTAGTTGTTTGTTTCCTGTGAGAATCTAAAGACTCCCAATGCTCCTCTGATCTTTCCTCCTGTTACATCACCACGTCTACTCTTAGTTCTTTACTTGTTGTTATTAATCTGTCTTTAAAACTCTTTGGATCAGCGAGGGACTCTGTTTCTCAGTTTAGACAGTTGAAGGGTGCTGAGTTAATGATCACTTGATCAGTGATTTGTAGTGTGTTGTGTTTTGACAGAAACGTCACAAACATCAGCCCAGACGTTGAAAACATTGAAGAAAGAACCGCCAAGTGTGAGAAACGTTAAAAACGGAAAAATACGTCACATTTTGAAAGAGTTGGAAAAAACATCTGGCCGCCAAAAGTGTAGAAAAAAGTCTCCTCTCCTCTCCTAGTCTCCTCTCCTAGTCTCCTCTCCTCTCCTAGTCTCCTCTCCTCCTAGTCTCCTCTCCTAGTCTCCTCTCCTCCTTGTCTCCTCTCCTCCTTGTCCCCTCTCCTCCTAGTCTCCTCTCCTCCTTGTCTCCTCTCCTCTCCTAGTCTCCTCTCCTCCTAGTCTCCTCTCCTCTCCTAGTCTCCTCTCCTCCTAGTCTCCTCTCCTCTCCTAGTCTCCTCTCCTCCTAGTCCCCTCTCCTCCTTGTCTCCTCGCACGCACGTGCAAACACACAGATACACACACACACACACACACACACACACACACACACACACACACACACACACACACACAGACACACACAGACACACACACTATTACAGAACAATGCTAAATGACTTGTTTTATCATAATTCATCATAATCTCAGTCTCTCTCTCTGGATCTGAGCTGTTTAAACACGTAATCGTAATAGTATCCTCTCCTCCTAGTCTCCTCTCCTCCTAGTCTCCTCTCCTCCTAGTCTCCTCTCCTAGTCTCCTCTCCTCTCCTAGTCTCCTCTCCTCCTAGTCTCCTCTCCTCCTAGTCTCCTCTCCTCCTAGTCTCCTCTCCTAGTCTCCTCTCCTCTCCTAGTCTCCTCTCCTCCTAGTCTCCTCTCCTCTCCTAGTCTCCTCTCCTCCTAGTCTCCTCTCCTCTCCTAGTCTCCTCTCCTCCTAGTCTCCTCTCCTTCTAGTCTCCTCTCCTCCTAGTCTCCTCTCCTAGTCTCCTCTCCTCCTAGTCTCCTCTCCTAGTCTCCTCTCCTCCTAGTCTCCTCTCCTAGTCTCCTCTCCTCCTAGTCTCCTCTCCTCCTAGTCTCCTCTCCTAGTCTCCTCTCCTCCTAGTCTCCTCTCCTAGTCTCCTCTCCTCCTTGTCTCCTCTCCTCCTAGTCTCCTCTCTTCCTAGTCTCCTCTCCTCCTAGTCCCCCCTTCTCCTTGTCCCCTCTCCTCCTAGTCTCCTCTCCTCCTTGTCCCCTCTCCTCCTAGTCTCCTCTCCTCCTAGTCCCCTCTCCTCTCCTAGTCTCCTCTCCTCCTAGTCCCCTCTCCTCCTTGTCTCCTCGCACGCACGTGCAAACACACAGATACACACACACACACACACACACACACACACACACACACACACAGACACACACACTATTACAGAACAATGCTAAATGACTTGTTTTATCATAATTCATCATAATCTCAGTCTCTCTCTCTGGATCTGAGCTGTTTAAACACCTAATCTAATCTCCTCCTAACGGTCTAAATCTTACTGTGAAGGTAAACCGAGTCGTAATCCGGAGTTAGATCCCCAATCTGCAGGAAAAACCCTTCCACTGTTCATACTGCAGAGACACTGCCTTTGTGTAAATACTATGTTGTGTATGGTGAGCCGGGGGGGGGTTCTCGTAAATGTACCTTACCTTACTAGAATTGTTGGGACTTTATAAATTATAGAGTGTGGTCTAGACCTACTCTATCTGTAAAGTGTCTCGAGATAACCCTTGTTATGATTTGATACTATAAATAAAATTGAATTGAAATTGAATTTAATCAGGGAATATCCCCCCCTTTCCCTTTGGGAGCGTGTTTGTGTGTATAATAGTTGTTTGTGTGTATAATAGTTGTTTGTGTGTATAATAGTTGTTTGTGTGTATAATAGTTGTGATATTTGCGTCCTGCGTGGCGTCAGTGTCACCTGTCAGTCTGGCGGTATCCTTCAGGAATGTGACCGATTTAGAAACTCTCTCTCCCGCCCGCCCCCCCCTCCCCCCCCGTTTCTGGTCCCGTCTGGGTTAATAATAGAGGCATCAGCTGAGACTTTGGGGGGACTGGAAGAGAGAGCAAAGAAAGCGAGAACAGAGGAGTGGACACTGACGTGCCGATGTTTTCGTCCTTGACGAGATGTCTCTGGTTGGCTCCCGTGTGGAGATTCCTGTCCTGTGATTGGCCGCTGAGTGGCGTTTCAGGATGTCCTCTCTGTGTCTGTCCGTCCTTGGCACAGACTGTTAAAAAATAAAAATAAAGGACAAAGTTTCCGTGTCTGAGAAGTGAAGCCAATGCTGAAGCTCATTAATCCTCCTGGTGTCCTCGGATCATATCTGACCCGTTTACAAAACCTTTCTATATCAGAGCTATGACGAAAGAACGTTGAAAAAAGTGACAAATGTTGGGAAAAGTGACAAAAACGCAGGAAAAAAAATCAACTTTTTTTAAACGCTGAAAAAAGTGACAAAAAACCCATTAAAAACATCGCCAAAGGTGACAAAAACTTGTTTAAAAAAGTGACCAAAAATTGGAAAAAAGTGAGAAAATCATAATTAAAAAAACGTCGGAAAAAGCGACAACAAATTTGTAAAAAATTGACAAAAACGCCGAGAATTGTGTAGAAAAAAAAAAACCCCAAAGTTGCACGGTCGACGGGAAGACAACACGAGGGTTAAAAGTGGTTCCACTTGGAAGGTTCCCCGTGTTCTTGACTCGTCAAATGCAAACATCCCCGCCCCATCCTCTCCTGACCACACCGCCCCAAAATGTGATCAACATGTGGGAAAGTCTTCGGGACAATCGTCCCTCCAGTCGTCATAAATCTCAGCGCTCTCTGCTGAAGTCACTGCAGGGCGCCGAGAGGCTTCGGCCAATAGGAAGAGAGAGTCACACAGACACCCTTAAATGCTTGTTCGGAACAAAGGTGTCACCATGGCACCCGGTGAACTAGTTTCAGCACACACACACACACACACACACACACACACACACACACACACACACACACATATATACACACACACACACACACACACACACTCTCTGTCTGTCTGTCTCTGTCTCTCTCTGTCTCCGTCTTTTGTCTCCCTCGTTCTCTGCGTTGGCAGCGCCTCATTTAGTCGGCGCCCCCCCCCATCATCAGCCCTGTTGTTACCAGATGAATAGACGAGCTGTGTTCTGAAGGTTTTACAGAGTTGAGAGAGAAGGTGTGGCGTAAACCCTGTGGAAGACGGACAGGGTTGAAAAGACAAAGAGACAAACTAAAAGACATCCGGAGAGACAGAAGCAGTGAAGGAAAGAGAAACCGACAGAGCAATAAGGGCAAATAGGAAGGATTTATCCCGTTACTTTTGAACGGGCTTGTTGAAACTGTAGATTAATGGCTGGATTATTTTCTGGATGAATGGATGAGTAGTTCTATCTCAAAAAAGTCCAAGATGACGTCCTCAAATGTCTTGTTTAGTCCACAACTCAAAGATCTTGAGTTTCCTGTCCCAGAGGAGAGAAGAGACCAGAACATATTCACATTTAACACACTGACACCAGATTAGTTTAAAATCTAAAAAAGGGTCAAAAGCATTTTTTTAAAAAGTGTCCAAAAACAGCGTAAATAAACGTCCAAAAGTGTTTTTTTTTAAAAAGCATCTACATAAGTTAAACAAAAAGCTGTGAAAAACGCCACAAAATGTTTTCAAAAAACCAACGGGACATCATGACTTCGCGTAAACATACACGCCCACTTCCTAAAGCCAAGCGGCGTGTTATCTGGACGCATTTTGAGCTATCTGCGTGGATGTCTACGCTGTATACAGCGGGCGTACACATACACGCCACTTGGCTTGTAGTTGCTCCCAGCTCCGAGTGATCTTCTCCTTCTACGCCTCCGCCATCGTCGCCGCTCTGGACACCGCGGACAACGTGTCCGACACCGTCATCACCAAACTGAGAGGTCCGCGACTCACTCGGTGTCTCTTCACTCGCACAGTTACCCTTTTTAAGGGGACAGAAAACATTTTTTTTTTTTTAGGGGTCCAAGCCCGAGTCTGTAAGAACGGGCAATAGCAAAGCTATGCCGTTCATACAGCAGGGCTGTAGAACCCTATTGTTTTTCTACTGATTTTTCCTCTTCATTATTATTCTTCTCCGCCTAAAACTCCGACTACAGCCTAAACCGTACATGGTGGGGGGTTGCTGTTTTCAGGACTGGTCCGAAACTCCGCAAGGACCTCAGGCGCAAAAATTGACCCACTTCCACCACTAGGTGGCGCTATAGCAGAAAAAACGCGTTTGGCCCTATAACTCCCACACCGTACACCTCACATTTAAAAACCATATATCCACGTGTTCCCTGGATCCAACTGAATCACGTGATATAGGCCACGCCCATTTCCGCCTAGACTTTTATGCGTGAAAAATCGCGATTTATCAAAAACCTACTTTTTCGAACTCCTCCTAGACCGTGCGACCGATCTGCACGAAACTTGGACCGTAGCATCTCCAGACCGACCTGACAAAAAGTTAATGAAAAGAATTTTTATAGGATAAAAATTGCGCATATTACGCACAAACAAATTTGTGTAGCTAACTATGAAAACACCGACTTTGCCATATCTCAGCCAAAATACATGCTATCAACGCCAAACTTTAGATTCTTGTTTGACATGACCCTCTGGAGGTCCCCCACGCGTTTTACGAAAATTGGTCACTAGGGGGCCCTACAAGTACAAAAAGTTTATATCTCATGAACGGCTCATTTGATTTTTACAAAATTTGATGGGTACCATCTAGGGACACTCCTGAGGCCATGTCTAGAGTTGCGTACTGAGGGGTCAAAGTGGGCGTGGCCAATGGGACCCAAGTCTAGATTCACCACTTACACTAATGTGAACAACTTTAAATTTACAGGGTAGATAGACAATGGGTCATGGACCACACCTACCAAAAATTACACATGTGGACCACTAGGTGGCACTATAATGGTTTTTTGCCTTTAACTCCCACATTACACATCCCACATTAGAAACCCATACATCCACGTGTTCGTTGAATCAAGCTGAATCACATGATATAGGCCACGCCCATTTTTGCTTAAAATCTTTTTCGCAATATCGCACAATGCGCAAAACCAACTTTTTCAAACTCGTCCTAGGCCGTGCGACGGATCAGCTCGAAACCTGGTAGGTAGCATCTCCAGATGGACTTGACCAAAAGTTACTCAAGAAATTTTGCTACGTTAAAGTATGCGCATTTGACGACCAAACACATTTTCATAGCTAGCTAGCACAAACATATCATATCATATCTCGGCCAAATTAAATGTTATCAGCAAGGAACTCGGAATCATTGTTCATCATGCCACTATCATGCTCTGTACCAAATTTGGCAAAGATCGGCCTTTAGGGGGCGCTATAAGCAACGTTTATTTGTTTTGGCCAATAACTCAATGCATTTAAATGGAAAATTTGCATATGCGATATCTCTGTCACGGTAAAAGCAATCACCACGAAACTTCTGGTGCTGGTTTGGCATGCCGCTCTGAGGCTCTGTACCAAATTTGGCGAAGATTGGCCATTAGGGGACGCAATAATCAACGTAGACGAGTTTTGGCCCTTTTACTCAATGTTAATGGGATATTTGCAATGGAAATGTACCACAGACCTTGCAGCTCACACTTGTCAATATTTACTGATGTTTGCCTCTTACCGTTAGGTTTTGGTTTTTACTTTTGTGTGCTCCTTTGGTTTTTTACAATAAACAAACTTCTTAACCCACCTGACAAAGTTTCTACTACCTTCACAGTGGACAAATGCAACTCTTTTTTCTCACTTTTTCAATCCAAAATCTACACCATTCATAGGCGGCGATACCGTGCAATTAAACATTGCAGTTGGTGCTAAGTGGAGCATCTGTCATAGTTTGATTGGTTATGTAGGTGGCATTGATGCTTAATTTCCCACGAAGCACCCACGGAGGAAAACATAAATCGGCGCCTATGACGCCATTTGCAACAACTTGACCACCTCCCCCTGCTCCTTCAACCACCACACCTGCCTCCCCCCTCCACCCTCTCGGTCACTCTCATTTCTCTCTGCTGTACCCTGCGGTCAGGGGGGTTAAGAAGTTTGTTTATTGTAGAGAATACTTAAAGGTAGTCCGTATAAGCGTGGAGGTGAACTGTTGACCGCTACGTTTCCAACGGCGACGTACCGCAGGCGTCGCGCCTCTCGATATTTCGCGACGTTTGCCTCCCCGCCGCCCGGCTTCGGGTTCCGCTTACGCGCGCTCGGGGGCAACTGGCGTGGGTGGCTTGGGCCCCGTCATAACTGCTTGCAGTTCTAGTTTTACATTGTTGTCGCCTTTTTCTGGGTTTTTTTTTGGCAATTATTTCAGAGGGTTTTTTTTGGACACTGACGTTTTTGTTGTCATTTTTTTTTTTGAGATTTTTGACGTTTTTTTCAGAGTTTTTTGGGGCATTTTTTAAACATTTTTGTTGCGTTTTTTTCAATTTTTTTAGGCAATTATTTCAGAGTTTTTTTAGGACATTTATACGTTTTTGTTATTTGTTTGAGTTCTCTTTTTTTTGGAGATTGTTGACATTTTTTTTGTTGCCTTTATAAGAGTTTTTGGGGCATTTTTGAAACATTTTTGTCGCCTTTTTTCAATTTCGACGTTATGGTTGTAATTTATTTGAGTTATATTTTTTGGAGGTTTTTGACGTTGAGTTTTTTTGGGGGCATTTATTTTTTTTATTATATCATTTTTTTGGGGGGCTTTTCCGCCTTTCATTTGACAGGACAGCTAGGTGAGAAAGGGGAGAGAGAGAGAGAGAGAGAGGGAGGGAAGACCAGGTCGGACTCAAACCCTGGACCTCTGCGTTGAGGCACAAACCTATGTACATGTGCGCCCGCTCCACAATTCTTGGGGCATTTTTTAAACATTTTTCTAAAAAAGCCCGCTCACTCTGACATCTCTCCATTTGTGCATGAATAGGTCCTGAGTGTGTATTTCAGGCCTGTGTGTAGTGATTTCTAACAAAACAGAATGTAAATTGTAATTTCCCCACTGGGTAGTATAAAATTAAATTAAATAAAACTTCGGCGTTGCTCCAAATAGTGTGCAGAAACGACTCCAAGATGGCGTCAATGAAAAGCTCCATTCAGAGTGTTAACATCTCGACTTCCAACGAAGATAAAAAGGTTAAAAAATGCCGTCAAGCGTTATAGAGAAGAACGCCAGAGCAGCGTGTTTGGGATGAAACCACACGCAGCGCCACTCGGGGTTAAAATCCAGCGCTCTGTCCCGACCACGAGTCTTTGAGTCGGGGCAGAGTTACCTGCTGTTGTTGTTGTTGTTGTTGCCGGGGGATACCTGCCGTGATTTCACTTCCTCCGGAGGGAGGGAATCTGCTCCGGGGCCTGAATGGAGTCACAGCGGGGGGGCTCACTTTCCCCTCTCTCTTTCTTCTTTTCTTCTGCTTTCTGTCTATCTCATTCTCTTCAAAGAAAACCCACAGGGGAAATCATTTCACACACACACACACACACACACACATACACACGCACACACACACGCACACAAAATCGCTGGGAAAAACGACAAAAGTGTTTGACAAACACACACACACACATACACACACAGACGCAGATACACATACACAGACACACACACAGACACACACACACACACACACACACACACACACACACTTGCACAGGAGGGGATCCTCTCCTCCATGAAAGAGCTGCATGAATAACAAACCCCTGAGTTCAGTCCTTCACACTGACAATGGACATACACACACACACACACACACACACACACACACACACACACACACTCAGTTTGACCCCTCTCACAATAGAGAAGGCATGCATTCATTAGCGTTTCCAAGAAAGCTTTGACTGGTTCACTAAGCCAAAGTCCCACCGTATATCACCTTCACTCTCCATCTGTCTCTCTCTCTCTGTCTCTCTCTCTGTCTCTGTCTCTCTCTCTCTGTCTCTCTCTCTGTCTGTCTCTCTCTCCCTGTCTCTCTCTCTCTGTCTCTGTCTCTCTCTCTCTGTCTCTCTCTCTCTGTCTCTCTCTCTCTGTCTCTGTCTCTCTCTCTCTGTCTCTCTCTCTGTCTCTGTCTCTCTCTCTCTGTCTCTCTCACATTTTAGAGACCAAACACAACAACTGATCCAGAAAATAATCGTTAGTTGCAGCCGTAGATGTGAGAGAGAAAGAGAGACAGAGAGAGTGAGAGAGAGAGAGAGAGCTGTTGTAAGAACTAATCAGATTACTCCACAGCATTGATGATATTATCCCCCACCTAACACCCCTTGATGATGGATTTCTATCGACAATGAGATTTGTGTGGCAGGAATCCGTTTAAAGAGGCGGGGATTGACTTTTGATGCAGTGCCAGGCACTTTTAGAGACTGAGTATCGAGTGGTTAGCAGTGCTGGGGTGTAACTAAGTACATGTACTTCAGTAATGTACTTAAGTACCAAATGTTGAGGTACTTTACTTGAGTCTTTTCTTTTCATGCCACTTTCTACTTCTACTCCGCTACATTTCAGAGAGAAATATTGGACTTTTTACTCCACTACATTACTCTGTTACAGCTTTAGTTACTAGTTACTTTACAAGTTAAGATTCCTACACACACACACATACACACACACACACACACACACACAGACTCACACACACATACACACACACACACACACACACACACACACACACACACACACACACACACACACACACCTGATGATACATCTTTCATCATACATACTTTTCCTGAAGGAAGATTTTCACTGCAGGACTTTAACTTGTAACAGAGTATGTTTACTTTGTGGTAGTAGTACTTTTACTGCAGTAAAGAACCGCTGCTGTTAAGAAGCTGGATGTTTTCCTCCGCTCCGTAACTAACCACGGCGTCCGTTTGTCTTTGTCTCCTTACAGATCTCAAAGGCACACAATGGGACTCCAAAACCTCTGAGGGGGGTGAGGACAAAAGGCCGAGGGGGGGGGAAGAGGAAGAATAGAGCCCAAAAAAGAGAGGTGGGTGAAGAGGACATAGGAGACGGAGGAACAGAAGAAGGAGGGAAGATTCTAGCCAAGAAGGACACGGAGGGAGGGAGATTTAAAAAGGAGGGATTTGCTCTGGATTTGTCGGGGGTGCATGCTCCCCCCTAAGTCCCCCCCCACCCCTCCCACTTGGACATCCTCCCTTCTTTTTATTTTATTTTCTGCGTCAGTGACAGAAGGGGAAAGAGAATGCACGGTAAACTGAGTTTGGGCAGCGCCGGCGGGGCGAGCAGGGGCCTGGACGTGAGACTCCCCAGGACTAGAGGCGTGCTGCTCGGCCTGCTCGTGGCCGTGGCGTGCTGGCTCCCTCCGTTGGCGGTCGGCGCCGACGTGGAGATCGACGTCCTGGCCGACGTAGGCGGCGGGGAAAGAAGGAGCGAGCTGGAGGCCTCCATGCACTCGTCGCTGCTTCAGGACTTCCAGGAAGTGGCGGAGAGGATCCGCGCGCTGGAGGCCGGCGAGAGCTCCAGCGCCGCCGCGGCCGCTCAGCAAAACACGGCCGCCGGAGCCCCCACCGCCTTCCCAGACTCCTCGGCGGTAGTGGGTCGGATCTTCCAGATGACGGTGCCAAACAAGATGGAGGATGTTTACCTGGGGGATATTGTCAAGGTGAGTCCCAGCATCACTCTCTCTTCCTCAGGTCATCTGTCCGTCCGTAGCTTCCACATTAACCCTGTTTATACACAGTCCTTCCAGAAAAATCCGGAGTTTTTTTGTGATTGTTGTGGGTAAAAATCCTTGATTATGCAGCACGTTTTCTTAAAAAATGCGATGGAATATGCGGGATATTTATGCAATTTTATGCGATGAAATTGCGGGAACTTGCAAAAAGCTGTGGTTCCATCGTGGCTTCATCGCGGGGTTTGCAGCTTTTCGATGATGTTCACGTCATGTAATTACGTCACTTCATAACGTTCCCATGGCAACAGGGGAAAACGGCTGCTCTTGTGTGAAGTAAACGCAACATTTTTCATCTTTCTGCTAAGATATATGGGACTTTTTTGCAACGAAAATGCGGGGATTATGAAATCATGCAAGCCCCGCATATTTTGCGCGGAAATCGGCAATTTATGCGGCGAAAGTGTGGCGTATTTGAAAAAATGCGGCCCCCGCATAAATATGCAGGCTTTGGCTGATTATGCATTGAATTATGCGATCGTATAATCACGTTTTTCTGGAGGGACTGTATAGAGCTCAACAGTGTGTCTCTGGAAGTAAAAAGGCCATTGATGTTCTCCATAAGGATTCTGATTATCAGCCATGAAGTCTAAGGCCTCCTGCACACTGGCTGCGTGGCGTGAGCGTGGCGTTTCTGTTGCGTGTCAGTTGCGTGGCGGCTGCGTGGCGTTTTCTATGTCTTTCCACCAGAAAGGTGTCTGACGCGGCGCTGCTGCTGCTAGCCTTGTCTGGACACATGGATGTTTCCCATCAACATAAACATAAATATATTCTGATCTGATTACAGCAGAGACAATGTCGGCAGTATTCACGGCAAAATAGGCTACAGAATATTTCTTAATGTATTGACATTCTATTTTGCCTGGAAATGCTTCCAACACGCTTGCGTGTGGCGTGAAAAATAGGCGTCGGTCCTATTTCTAGCATGCACGCGTTTTCTGAGACATGCGTGTCACGCAGGCAGTGTGCAAGCTCTAACCTGTTACCATGGGAGCCCAAATAAAAACGGAGACGCCATGCAGTTAAGTTTTCCTGCTGGAAATTAGAGAGAATTAGGGCTGCACAATATACCGTTTTGTTATCGTCATCGCGATATTAAGTGGCACAATATACATATCGGGAAAGACACTTTCTGTGTCAGTTGAAAGAAAATATCAGCAGAAAAACGGCACGTTAAAATGTAAACTCTTGTTTTAGTGCTGGCTGTTATATTCACTTCGATGTATAAATTGTTCAATTAAATGTTGGAAATGATTTCCTTTCGTTTGTTCTAACTACAACCAGCAATTTGTTGCTGAAAGCAGCAAAAAATGCAGAACTGAGAACACTTTAATATCTGTTTGTTTATCACAAGGAATGTCGTTATCGCGATATTCAACCACATTATCGCATATTGCATATTTTCCTCATATCGTGCAGCCCTGGAGAGAATGCATCTTTAAGGCGCCTCAGCGTGGGCATTAAGTTTCAGACAGAGGCAGCTTCATCCATTATATTTACAGTCTATGCTGATGACACATTCATAAACATGTACGTTCAGTCACAGGTAGATGAACGAGTGTTTGTGGGGGGGGTGTTGACTCCAGATGAACTCTGAGAACAATCATAAAGGAGCCATTCCCCTAAAGATATGTCCCTGGTGTGCCATTGCTCAGAAGCTGCCCCGAGGCAACGCACACGTTTAAAGCCATTTGGAGCAATATAGCCTTTTTTTAATTGCGCTGCATTTTCCACGATGGCCAATTTCCTCTAATATATGGAGCCTCATATCTGAATCGGAGGCTTTAGTAGCATTACCCTCCCTCTCCTCTAACTCTCTCTCTTTGCTTCTATTTTTTCTTCTCTCTCTCTCTCTCTCTCTCTCTCTCTCTCTCTCTCTCTCTCTCTCTACTATTCATCCTCATCCTCCCTTCTCTTCCTTTTACTGGCAGTTATCTTCCTCTCCTCCCTACAAAACTCTCAGACTTTACCTTCAGCTAGGACAATTTAACTCATCCTCCACCCCTCCTTTTGTTCCAGACACACTTTCCTTCTCTCTCCTTCAGGCTAAACCTTTAATATTGTACACTCCCTCTCTTCCTTCCTTCCTTCCTGTCCCTGGTCTTCATTGCATCCTCTCCATCTCTAACCATTCATCTCTCTTACCTTGCTGTCTATCCATCCCTTCTTTCTTCTCCTTTTGTCTTCATTACACCGTTAAAGGGTATAGTCATTTCGTTGTTTTTTTCAACCTGGACCCTATCTTCCCATGTACTGATGTCTAAGTGACTCATGTGAAAAACAATCTTTGAAACTGGTCCAGTGTTGAGTGAGAATGCTGTAACCAGCAGCCATGAACCGTGCTGTAATGTAACCCTACAGGACTGATGTTCAGCGTCAGTTAGCGTCCACTAAAAGTTCTGTTGTTGCTGCTGACAGACTCAGATTATTATGTGTCTGACAACATTATGAAAGGATCCCTACAGAGATAGACCTTTTAGTTAAAGAGTGAGATCCTTTTAGTTTAACATGAAACAGCCCTGAAATCACCATCACCAAACCCACCAGACTCCATGTAAATAATCAGGACTTTTAGCGTGTATAGAGCCAGCATATTTCCACATGTAAATGGGTGAATTAAGGGTTTATTTCAGAGTGGTGATTGTTGGAACAGTGGAAAGATGAACCAAGACGGCTTTTGATAGTTTTATTTAGTTTCTGTCCACTTTGAATGAAGTGTGTTTTACGATGCTAAAAGTACTGATTATTTACATGGAGTCTGGTGTAGTTTGGTGATGGTGATTTCGGGGCTGTTTCATGTTAAACTAAAAGGATCTTCCTCTTTAACTAAAAGGTCTATCTCTGTAGGGATCCTTTCATAATGTTGTCAGACACTTAGAATAATAATCTGAGTCTGTCAGCAGCAACAACAGAACTTTTAGTGGACGCTGACTGGCGCTGAATAATTGCCCAGTAACTAGTGACGGCCAAATTAAGCTTCAAAAGCATTAACGTTACATTGCAGCTTGTTTTTATCGCTTAATACTGGAGCAATTTCAAAGAGTTGCTCCCATCTGACCCTTAGACACAACAAAAGATATGGGTAAATAGGGTCCAGGTTGATAAAAATATATAAATAAAGTTACCCTTTAATCCCGTCTTCTCTCCCTTCCTCCATCCTTCAGTTCCCTTTTTAAACCCCCTATGTTCTCTCCTCCCCCTTTATCTCCGTCCATCACATTCCAGCCTTTCATATCCTATCGCACCCCCCCCCCCCCCTTTCCTCCATCCTTTGCTTTTAAGTCCTATCTCTCCCTCCACACCCACCCCTCCCTTGCTCCTTTCTTTCGCTCCTGTCAAATCACATCAGATCATATCAATCAAGTTCCCCCGGCGGAGAGCAGCATGAAAACATACTCGCACCACCCCCCCGAATAAAACCTGCACACACGCGCGGCGGCTTGGCTCTGTTGGCAGAAATACATGTTTGAAAAGGAACGGAGGGAAAGGATTCAAAGACGTCTTAATACTTTAGTTTTATTTGGTGCGTTTCCAAACGGTAGATTTAATTCCGGGGTATGAATTTTTCATTAGTCTTAATGTTTTTTCATGCAGTTTACAGTTGACTGAACGGGGCTGTTTGCAGACGCTCGGCTGACTTGACGCGGCTCGCGGCGGCGCCCTACCGGTGCCTTGTGTGTTCTGTCGGGGAAAATTAAAAGGGATATGATGCATATTTCTTCTGACAGTTGATCCCCGGCCCAACGGGTCAGCCCGCCTGGCTTATCCCCGAAATAAAACACGGTTGTGTTCAGGGCTTTAAATTCACAGTTCCAGTTTGTAAAGTAACTAGCCAGCTAGCGAGTCAAGAAATTTGGGCGGTTTTGTGTGTGTTTGGCTTGGAAACATAATCTTCATCCAGCAACACTGCTTGTAGTGCTATTAATAAATATATCTAAACAGTGTGATCCATACATAAACTGTAGGGATGCACCGAATCCAGGATTCTGCTTCAGATCCGGCTGAATATTGGGCTTTTTGACGGGGTTGGCTTTCTGCCGAACCGAACCCTACGCGTAGGTGGAGCGTTCAGTGCAGTAGGCTGTGAGAAAGTGAAAATGGAACTCTGTAGCAGAAAAAGTGTAGTTTGGCAGTGCTTTCAGTCAAAAGAAGGCCATTCAAGTCCAGCTACATGTTCAATCTGCAATGCTGATTAGTCTGGTGGTGGCGAGGACCCTAAACTATACACAACATCACCGCTGTTACAACATCTGGTATGAAACATCCGAAAGAATACGAGTTGTGCATGAAGGAATCTACAGACAGCAGCCAGAATGCAGCAACTTCAGGTACGGCAAAGGAAGGACAGTCACTGCTAAAAACTGGGAGGAATCTTAACCAGTGGATTCGGTATTCGGCCGAACCCCAAAAATCTGGATTCGGTGCATCTCTAATAAAATAAAATAAAATAAAATAAATAAATAAATAATAAACTGTGTTGGAAACCGTTCCCTGTCACGGAAATAGTTCCCTATATAGTATGTTCGGCATTTTGTAGTGGTGTTCCAATTCTCTGCGGTTAGTTTCATTCACTATATAGTCCACTATAGAATACCCACAATGCACTGCTAATCTGAGCGTACATACGACGTACCCTACATTTTACTCCCGTATACCACGATGCAACGCTGCCGTGTTTTCCCGGAGGAGAAAGGAGAAGCAGAAGGACCAGCGGAAACTGAAAAGTAAAAACGGAGCGGACTTTCTAAACAGTGGAAATTTAACATGCAACATATATATATATATACATATAATATACAACCTTTAATATCCTCTTGGGTGCTCGGTTTGTTTCAGGGACGTATTAGAAGTATTTTAATTTCAGTTTGTTTACATGACGCCTCTACGATGACGCTACGATGTTTTCAGTGTCTGAAATCTGGTTTGGTCGTTCCCGATATAGTTCACTATTTAATTAACATACAGGGAACAGTGAGTGAGGGAACGGTTTGGGACACAGCTACAGTTCTGCGGAACTGTACTAAGGAAAGCCTCGACACCTCCTTCCTCCTCCTCTTCCTCCTTCCTCCTCCTCTGTTCTGACTGTCAGCTCCGTATCTACAACTTCACACAGTTTGTTTACTTCCTCTCCGTTTCTAATTCCCCTTCCCCTGCACTCCTGCTCTTTCCTCTATTACAAATTTTCAACCCTTTCCCCTTGCATCCGCCGTCCTTCCCCTCCTCTTTATATTTGATGTGAGTAACTCCCCCCCCCCGGTATTTGTAAGGTCTGCGCTCAAGGTTGTGGAGCAAAAGGCCAAATCAATTTCTGTGCTTGGCGTTGCACTCATACTAATGGTCTTTTCTTATGAAAATTGGCCAGAGTTTGAGAGGGCTCCAGCTCCGTGACAGCCTGCCTGCCTGTTCACCTTTCGCTGAGTGGCCTGAGCCTCCGTCAGAGAATACACCAACACCCCCGATTATCCATTCAGACGGCGTAGAGCTGTGGATTCTCAGCCGGGGGGCACATCAGCCTCAGAGGAGGAGAGGGAGGCTTAACCCTTGTGTTGTCCTTGGGTTAAATTTGACCCATTTTCAAAGTTTCTATATTAAAAAAATACGGGTTTCTTTCTGGATGGTTGGATGGTTTGACTTCAACTTGTTAGTACTTAGTACTGTTACTAAGCACCCCTAGTGCTAGTACTTTTACTGAAGTAAAGGATGGGAATACTTCTTCCGACAGCGGCGTGATGTTTCAGCGCGGCGTGCGTGCACGTGCTGCAGTGCGGTGTTTGTATCGCCGACTGTTAGTAATGGAAGTGGTCGCAACAACGGGGGCTTCTGGGCACAACAGATGAGTACTCTCCGCCGCCTCATTACCGCAATTACCAACGTAATTAGCTGATTGGCCGATGGGCTGGCTGGCAGGCGAGCTCCATTTCTTTTTTCTCCTCTCTTTTTCATTCCAGGAAACAACCAACGTTGGCAAATCCTTCTGTACCTTTGGTTCTCGAAGTAATAGGAAAGAGTCCAGCTGTGTGTGTGTGTGTGTGTGTGTGTGTGTGTGTGTGCAAAAGAATAATGTCATAAACACACAAATGGGAATGTGTTGCTGTAAACAGAGTCTACATCTATTCTACAATTTACAGTACAATTCAAAAGTTTGGACACGCTTTCCCGTGTGTGTGTGTGTGTGTGTGTGTGTGTGTGTGTGAGAGACTAGCTGTTTGAGTCGTTCCCTCTTGATGAATGGAGACAGTAGCTTGCTGTTGTAAAGGGCCGTTCCCCCCAGGGGCATTTTGGTGGGAAAACTAACTTTCTCTCCTCCTCCCTGCTGAGTCCTTTCCTCTCCTCTCAATCCATTATCGCCTCCTCCTCTGCTATCTTCTGTCTCTCTCTCTCTCTCCTCCCATCTTTCACTGTAGTTTCTTACTTTCTCTTCCACATCGGCACTCTCTCTCTCTCTCTCTCTGTCCTTTAACTGCAGATAAGCTTGCAACAAAAGCATTTTTTCTGCACGTGCAACAATTATTTCCCCTCCCTTTATCTTTTTGACGGGCTTTAAAACCCACAGCCGTCATCGTGTTCTTTCTCTCGTTCCATTTGCTCTGCAGCAGGGTTCAAAATGAACATGTCCATGTCCACCAGCCACATCCACTGAATGGCTAGTGAATGTTCAAATCTTACTCAGCCACTCCATAGATTACCATTGGTTTTTTTGGGGTGCTGGTGAGTGAAGCAAATCTAGCAGCCACGTGCATATTTTTACCAGCATTTTGGCTGGTGGGTGGAGCTTATTTTGGACCCTGCTCTGCAGTCTAGCTGGCAAAACCCTTTTCATATCTTTTAATTCAGATTCTCTCAGCTGTCCTCTTTAATGAAAGTGTTTGCTTGAGAGAGAGACAGAGAGAGACAGAGATACAGAGAGACAAAGAGACAGAGATACAGAGAGAGACAGAGAGAGACAGAGAGAGACAGAGATACAGAGAGAGACAGAGAGAGACAGAGATACAGAGAGAGACAGAGAGAGACAGAGATACAGAGAGAGAGAGAGAGAGAGAGAGAGAGATACAGAGAGAGAGAGAGAGAGATACAGAGAGAGAGAGAGAGAGAGAGAGAGAGAGACTCACCCTGTAGCTCCATCGCTGTAAGCTGGCAGGCCAGCAGTGGAAAACTATTACGAGAGTGCGCGCGCACACACACACACACACACAGAGACACACAGAGACACACACACACAGAGAGACAGAGACACACACACACACACACACACACACACACACACACACAGAGACACACCAGAACATATGAGTCACCGTAGCTGTACGCTAGCATGCTGCGATGGGTTTCCTGGCACCGGGTCGGCCGTGGCCATGTTGCTATATAATTAAACATGCATCCGTCCCAAATTATACGCTCCCATAAAATCCATTCATAATATGGCGTTTTCTCAGTTTTCTCAGTTTCTAGCTTCTGAGACTTTCTGTCCATGTACAGTAGGAGGTTTAGTCTGCTGGAATGTAACAAAGTACATTTACATCTCTCTTAGGTCCCTGAGTACCTTCAGGGACTTTTTCAGTGCAGGACTTTAACTGGTGACAGAGTATTTTCTACAGTGTGGTGTTAGTACTTTTACTGCAGTAAAGGATCTGAATACTTCTTCCCCCCACTGCTGTTCAGTCACCGTGATGCCTTCATGTCAGGGTTGGATTTCAGGGCGTCATTTCCATTTGACCTTTAGCACACATAATTACTGCCAAGCAGCCACTGTTGGACTGAGAGAGAGAGAGAGACACACACACACAGAGACACACACTCTCACACACACACACACACACACACACACACACACACACTCACACACACACACACACACACACACACAGAGACACACACACAGAGACACACACACAGAGACACACACACAGAGACACACACGCACACACAGAGACACACATACACAGAGACACACACAGACGCACACACACAGACACACACACATAGACAGAGACAGACGCACTATTTTTCTGCGTTTGTTCACCGTTGTACAGAAAGCAATGTGATATTGTGTGTTCTGTTGTTGCCGAGCAACCATAGGATTTTTGGACCGGCCGGTATCCTCCAGCACACGCGTGTCAAACTCAAGGCCCGAGGGCCAAATTCCGGCGTTTTTGACGCCCTTTTCGGCATTTTTCGTGCTTTTTTTCGATGCTTGAGACGCTTTTTTAATGTTTTTGACACTTTTTCAGTGTTTTGGTCACTTTTTCCAACGTTGCTGACACTTTATCTAACGTTTTTGATGCTTTTGTAGACAATTTTGTCACTTTTTCTGGCATTTTTGTTACTTTTTTTCCACCTTTTCTGGTGCTTTTTTCTATGATGGCTAAGGAACTTTGTTGCCAACTTTTTGGGGCTTTATGAGGTCCAAACTGTAAGTGAGAAGGCTAAGTGAGACATGCATGAATACAGTCAAAATATTAGACTTTTGCTCTTAAATAAAAGCATGTAAATAAACTCTTACATGTGTGGCTGTTGATGGGATTCTCATTTTCTAGTGTGCCCCAACATACTTGGTTGTCATCCAAAAGGGGGAAGTGGAGTTGCAACGCGGCGTTTCATTGGTTTGCCCGGCGCAGAGAGCCGAGCCATATTTGGCGTGTGAAGGTTACAGTAGCAGATTATATTTAGACGCTGCACGCTGTGATTACAGATCACACACACGCGCGCGCACACACACACACACACACACACACACACTATTAGGGGAGTTTGACAGAGAGTAGTTTGTTATTCATCGCTGCTGTAAAGAGGAAACGATGCACTAGACCTGCTCGAACTATAACGTGTCCTGAGATAACTTCAGTTATGATTTGATGCTATAAATAATCACAATTAGAGGTGGTCCAATACCATTTTTTCCTTCCCGATACTGATACCTAAAACTTGCTTACTGCCAGATACCGAGTACTGATCTTACACCAGTGTATTTGTGTGCGTGTGTGTGTGTGTGTGTGCGTGTGTGTGTGTGTGTGTGTGTGGCTGCAGCATTAGTCAGAGCTGAAGCTGAGAGTCTGCGGCAGAAAACGTGCCACACGCTGAGACGGAGATAACACACACACACACACACACACACGCTCGCACTCAGTGTTTTTGTTCCAAGCAACGTGAAAGAGCTACAAAAAAAAGGCAAAAGCCGACAAAATCGTTTAGAAAAGTGACAACAAAGCAGCTTTTTCTCGGGGCGTTCAAATATGCACGTGTGTGTGTGTGTGTGTGTGTGTGTGTGAGTGTGTGTGTCAGTCTTTTGCCTCATTCTCTCTCTCCCTCTCCCTGGACTGTGTTTCCACCCTGCTGTAGTTCCCCCCCCCTCGTGCGGCGTAGCGCGGTAGCCAGTGAGGTAGCGTTGTGTTTGCCGAGCCAACACTGCTCCTGGACCGACTGCTGCAGAGGCCTTCCAGTGTCCTTGTCATAACAACACACACACACGCACACTCTCACGCTCACCTTTCTCTTCTCACACACACACACACACACACACACACACACACACACACACACACCTTTCTCTTCTCACACACACAGCTGGAATCAAACAACGGGCAGCTTCTGTAGCCTTTAGTTGTTGTAAACTGCTACAAAAGACAGAGGTAGAGAGACACAGAAAGAGGAAGGGGGAGAGCTTTATGAGTTGTTGCAGGCTTTTGGCAACCAAGCTTACCACTGTGTGTGTGTGTGTGTGTTAGAAATACACAATTTCACATCATTTTGGACCATTATTTTCACCATATCTGTGTCTAAAATGTTGGCAAAACTAGAGCACATCATGATTAAATAACACTCCAAAAGCTTAAAGACAAAACTGGGGACCAACGACAATCATTTCATCTGAAATAAAAAAAGTCTTCATTCTGGCTCAGGCGCTGCCCAAAAGTGCTTGGTGCTGCGCCTACACCTCCTAAAGGAGAACACCCACGTCCACAGACAGTAGTTTTCTCTCCCCGGTGTATCAGGAGTCCGTACATCTGTGTCTGCTCTCTCTCTCTCTTCCAGTGTGAGCAGCGGTCCTTCATGTGTGACTGTAATGTCTTCCTGATGCAGCCGTGGAGGTCCGACACCGGACCGTCCCACAACACGGCCCTATTAATAGACACGCTCGGTTTTTCCTGGAACGTATTTCATCTCTGGGAATCTCCATTCAACTTCATCATTATCCAACGGAAAATCTCGTAACTCCAGTTCCACTGATGTGCTTTTGTTTTGGATTATGCTTTGAAGCAGTCCCTCCAGAAAAACATGATTATGTGATCTCATAATTCAATGCATAATCAACCAAAGTCTGCATATTTATGCGGGGGCCGCATTTTTTCAAATACGCCGCACTTTTGCCGCATAAATTGCCGATTTCCACGCAAAATATGCGGGGCTTGCATGATTTCATAATCCCCGCATTTTCGTTGCAAAAAAAGTCCCATATATCTTAGCAGAAAGTTGAAAAATGTTCCGTTTACTTCACACAAGAGTAGCCATTTTCCCCTGTTGCCATGGGAACGTTATGAAGTGATGTAATTACGCGACGTGAACATCATCGAAAAGCTGTAAACCCCGCGATGAAGCCACGATGGAACCGCAGTTTTTGCAAGTTCCTGCAATTTCATCGCATAAAATTGCATAAATATCCCGCATATTCCATCGCATTTTTTAAGAAAACATGACGCATAATCAAGGATTTTTGCCCCAAACAATCACAAAAAAACTTCACATTTTTCTGGAAGGACTGTTTGAAGGTTTTATCGTTCGAGGACCCATCAAAGCATAATTAATATGTAGGTAATATGCCATAACTACATGACAGGTAATATTATTGAAGAACAGGGTGAAAGGTCGAAGTTATGACACATACATAACATATAATGTAGAGCTGGGCAATATATCGATATTATATCTATCGTTATATGAGACTAGATATCGTTTTAGATTTTGGATATCGTAATATCATAATATGGCATAAGTTTTGTCTTTTCCTGGTTTTAAAGGCTGCTCTACAGTAAAGTGATGTCATTTTCTGACCTTACCAGACTGTTGTAGCTGTTCTATTATTTGCCTTTACCCACTTAGTCATTATATCCACATTACTGATGATTATTTATCAAAAATCTCATTGTGTAAATATTTTGTGAAAGCACCAATAGTCAACACTACAATATTGTTGCGGTATCGACATTGCGGTATTTGGTATAATATCATGATATTTGATTTTCTCCATATGGCCCAGCCCTAATATAATGTAACATGTTGTTTTGATTGCAGTGTCTTCCCTGGCTTTGTGGAAGACTTATTGTGCTTAACCCACTGCTAGCACCAGCTCTATGTGTAACGTAGCAGAGCTAACGGTAGCAAAATGTCTGCAATTTGGCAATAACTTACATCGGACAATCCCACCAGTGAAACGTCGACGTGTACACAGTCCTTCCAGAAAAATGTTTTTTTTTGTGATTGTTTGGGGCAAAAATCCTTGATTATGCGGCACGTTTTCTTAAAAAATGCGATGGAATATGCGGGATGTTTATGCAATTTTATGCGATGAAATTGCAGGAACTCGCAAAAACTGCGGTTTCATCGTGGCTTCATCGCGGGGTTTGCAGCTTTTCGATGATGTTCACGTCGCGTAATTACGTCACTTCAGAACGTTCCCATGGCAACAGGGGAAAATGGCTGCTCTTGTGTGAAGTAAACATTTTTCAACTTTCTGCTAAGATATATGTGACTTCTTTGCAACGAAAATGCGGGGATTATGAAATCATGCAAGTCCTGCATATTTTGCACAGAAATCGGCAAAGTGCGGCGTATTTGGAAAAATGCGGCCCCCGCATAAATATGCGGACTTTGGCTGATTATGCATTGAATTATGAGATCGCATAATCACGTCTTTCTGGAGGGACTGTGTACAGCACGTAGTTCCATATCCCTTGTCCTATTAGATATGTGTAATATTGTCTATGCTGTGAATATCACACACACATGAAAACTATCTGCGTGACTAGATAGCACTGGAGGTGAAAAAAGGGAGGAAGTGTTTTCTGTAGTTAGGGTGAACTAATTGGAGCGCTGACAGTGTGCTGGTTTTAGAGGAATGTTGCAGTGTAGTTGTGTGTGTAATTGTTGGACAGTGTGGCTGACGCTGCAGATTGTACAGTATGTAGATTTACACTAATCAAAAACTCATTTTCAAATCCGCAAAGTTTCCCCGTTTTCAAAACACACGGTTGTTTGTTTCTGTGTGAGCACGCTGACTCTTCAGAGCTGCTCATATATCTCCCGTTGCCGTTCCTAGATTGCACCGTTAAGGAGTGTGAATGTGGCTGCTGCGGCCCGGGGGCCACGGATGAATTTTTAACGGTAGAAAATGGGCTTTAAGATGGATTTCCCCTCGTAAACATCCGCCTGCCTGCTGGCCACCCAACGGCTCCCCACACCCTCTCTTCCATCCATCCCTCCATCCTCCTAAACTCAGATTTTCCACTGGAAACACAGACCATGCCAGCGATTCCCTCTCTCTCTCTCTCTCTCTCTCTCTCTCTCTCTCTCTCTCTCTCTCTCTCTCTCTCTCTCTCTCTGCATGTAACCTCTGCTTTACTCTCACTCTTACACATTCCCTCTCACATTACAGTACCTCTCACTTCCCCTGCTCTTTCCTCCCATAATTCTCTCCTAATCTCTCCCCCCTCCCTTTCCATCACTTCCTCCCTCTTGTCCTCTGTCCTTCCTTCCATGCAGGGAAGGACAGGGCAGTTTAATACATTTGTATGTTGTAAAAAAACACAGATGTTCGATTTTATTCTTCTTTTTAAGGATTATTTTTGGGTGGGAGGGGGGGGAGAGAACACCCCCCCCCCCCTTTCATTTCACCTACAGTCATCATATCACAGCGGCCCAGGCTCCTCCTTCAAAATAAGAGTCTTATCTGTCGAGCTGTCAGCCGTCTCCCCGGTAACAATGATCTCCTTTCTCCGTCTTCTCCTCTTTCCGCAACAATGAGCAGCTTTCCTTCCCCGAACGCCTCCTGGTAAAATCTCTACATTTAGGCCATCTTGACCTCTCTCTCTCTCTCTCTCTCTCTCTCTCTCTCTCTCTCTCTCTCTCTCCCCCCCTATCTTTCTCTCCTCAGAGGAGCTCTGTGATTGCACGTCTTTGGGGATAATAACGACGCGTGTGTTTGTGGAGGTGTACATAGTAAAGTGCAGTATAACTACAGTATCTCACAAAAGTGAGTACACCCCTCACATTTTAGTAAATATGTCATATTTTTTAATGGGACAACACTGAAGAAATTTCACTTTGCTACAATGTAGAGTATTAAGTGTACAGCTTGTATAACAGTGTAAATGTGCTGTCCCCTCAAAATAACTCAACTCACAGCCATTAATGTCTAAACCGCTGGCAACTAAAGTCAGTTCACCCCTATGTTAAATTCCCATAGAGGCAGGCAGACTTTCATTTTGAAAGGCCAGTTATTTCATGGATCCAGGATACTATGCATCCTGATCCTGAAAGTTCCCTTGGCCCCCACATCATCACATACCCTTCACCATACCCCACATCATCACATACCCTTCACCGTACCCCCACATCATCACATACCCTTCACCGTACCCCCACATCATCACATACCCTTCACCGTACCTAGAGATTGGCATGGGGTACTTTCCATAAAATCTCTCAATGCAAATCAAACCAGCTATTAGGCTAACCAACATAAAACCATGCCAATCTCTAGGTTAAAAATAAAAGTCTGCCTGCCTCTATGGGAATTTAACATAGGGGTGTACTCACTTTAGTTGCCAGCAGTTTAGACATTAATGGCTGTGTGTTGAGTTATTTTGAGGGACAGCACATTTACACTGTTATACAAGCTGTACACTTCATACTTTATATTGTAGCAAAGTGTAATTTCTTCAGTGTTGTCTCATTAAAAGATATAATGAAATATTTACTAAAATGTGAGGGGTGTACTCACTTTTGGGAGATACTGTATGTCCTGATGAGTGCATGACAGACAGAGACAGAGAGACAGACAGACAGACAGAGAGGCAGACAGAGAGAGAGACAAACAGGCAGGCAGGCAGAAAGAGAGACACAGACAGACGGACACACACAGACAGACAGACAGACAGACGCAATTTGCAATTTAGAGCTGCAACGATTAGCCCATTCATCGACTGGAAAATAATCTATTTCCTAATCGATTGATCGTTAAAGTAATTTTTTCATGCAAAAATGGCAAAAAATGCTGTTTTACGACTCTCAAAAAGAGCAGATTTCCTGCTCTTTTTCTCTTATGTATCATATTAAACTGAACATCTTTGTGTTTCGGACAAAACAAGACGTTTAAAGACATGAACTAGGACTTTGAGAACCATTGTTTTTCACCATTTTCTGACATTTTATAAACCAAACAACTAATCGATTAATCGACTATGAAAGTAATTGTTAGTTGAAGGTAATAGACATGTGTTGTATGGTTTTGGTAGAGATCCTAAACCATATAGATAGTTGTTCCCATCAGTCACTTAAACACAAAAACATACGCAAATAGGGTCCAGGTTGAAACCCCCCCCCCCTGAAATTTACCAGTTCAGTTTCCAGTTTCTTTGTTGTTTATCTGTTGCTTTCCTTTCACGTGTTATCCGGGCTGAAGTGGCGTCTTCAAACCTCTCTGCTGGAGGAGTGTAATCTAAGCAGAACAGCTGAGGAGGCAGAGGCAGCGACAGCAGCGATGCAGAGTAAAATAAGAATGATGCCGGTCATATGTGATAACGTCCGCCAGTGTTTCGTGCCTGTCGCTCATGCACAGACTTCAAATACCCGGCGCCCAATCGCTGGAGCTTATGGCGCCGATAGTCACGGCGGCTTTGCGGCTGACGTGTGTCAGTGAGAGAAAAAGATGATCAAACAAGCCCCTAAACTTTGATGAGATTATCACTGACTTTGTTTTAATTAACAGTCTTTTAAGTCGGGCAGAGTTGAAGGGGGCAAAAGGGATGCGGTTTGCTGCGGTACTCACACTGTACTTTTAGTGTATAGAGCCAGCATATTTCCACCAGACTCCATGTAAATAATCAGGACTTTTAGCGTGTATAGAGCCAGCATATTTCCACCAGACTCCATGTAAATAATCAGGACTTTTAGCGTGTATAGAGCCAGCATATCTCCACATGTAAATGGGTGAATTAAGAGTTTATTTCAACCAAACCAGAGTGGTGATTTTTGGAACTGTGGAAAGATGAACCAAGACGGCTTTTGATTTTTTTTTTATTTAGTTTCTGTCCACTTTGAATTAAGTGTATTTTACAATGATAAAAGTCCTGATTATTTACATAGAGTCTGGTGGGTTTGGTGATGGTGATTTCGGGGCTGTTTTATGTTAAACAAAAAGGATCTTACTCTTTAACAAAAAGTAGTAATAGACCGATTTTATCGGCTGGCCGATATATCGGGCCAATATTTGCGTTTTTACGTGTATCGGCATCGGCCGATACGCGGTTGCTGCATTCGCCGATAGTTTTTTCCCGGAATTATTTACAGACAGGTGTCCACAGGCAGCTCTGTGTTGCTGGAGATGCTCCAGTTCACGTGCAGACCATGCACTGCCCCTCCCCCACTAGCAGAGTGCTGGTGCTGGAAGCCTGGCAGGCTTTCAGCACCATGGCAGTCTTAAATTACAAATCAAGCACTTGATTTCAGTGGCTACTTTTCAGGTTTATTGTTTTCTTAAATTATTTAAATGTGTTGACAAAGGACATTTTGTGATGACCTGATTATATCTGTCTTATAATATGTCAGCAAGCAATGCATCATCAAGGCTGTGCTGTAGATGTTGACCCTTGCACAGTTAACCATATGCAGTGCACCCATCCATATGATGCACATTGCTCACATAATTTGGGTGATATGAATGTAACATGATTGCAGAAGTGACACTGATCTGTGTTTTTGTTTATTATTTTTAAAGAAATGGCAGAGCAGATTCCAAAAACAAATCCAGTGTGGCAGGTTTTACATTTTTATGATGTAAATTAAGGGAGCAAAAGCAGCATCGGCTCCAAAAATCGGGTCAAGAAAATCGGCAGCCCGTATCAGTCATCGGCTAAGGCTGATGAAAATAAAATCGGTATCGGCACTAAAAAATCCATATCGGTCGATCCCTAGCAAAAAGGATCCTTTTCAAGAAATGACATCACAATAAGCAAAAATACCAATGTAGGCACTGCAGAGTGGTTGTTGCTTCTATATGTTGTGTCTTCGCCCTAAGTTGCCCTTGCCAGCACCTTTTAAAAGCTTCCCAACATGCTTCTCCACATCTCTCCAATCTTCCAAAACGCAGAGTTCTCCGTGGCTGTTTGAGCAGGGCTTACTCTCTAACCTTGCCAGTGGTGTGTGTGTTGTTGTTGGGTTGTTTTTTTTTTTTTTGGGGGGGGGGGCTGGAGGCGTCTGCGAGAGCACACCATCACCTTTAGGGCCAAACATCAAGCTCTCTCGCTCTGAAGCCTTGTGCCAGGAAAAGATATGACATGTTTCTTGACATTTTGGAGGATTTAGATGTATTTTTCATGTTCTTTTGGGGAGGCAGGCAGCTACACGCTCTCTGCTGCGTTCATGGAGAAGTTTAAAAGGCACTTCTGTGTTTTTGGTTTGAACACAGTGACTTGGAGAAAACATTGCTTTTTTTAGTCTGTAGCTTTTGGGGGATTTACTGACCCATCACAGTCATTGTGTTCAGTTCAGGATGTAACCTGCAAAGATTTATCCATTAGTTGTCAACTATTCAATTAAACGCCAACTATTTTGATAATCGATTAATCGGTTTGAGTCATTTTTTACGAACGGACAAAAATGACATGCGGAGTTCCCCAAGGCTCCATTCTGGGGCCTCTACTGTTTAATTGGTTTAAGTCATTTTTAAATACTTTGATTGCAGCTTGTTAAATGTGAATATGTTCTAGTTTCTTCTCTCCTCTGTGACAGTAAACTGAATATCTTTGAGTTGTGGACAAAACAAGACATTTGAGGACGTTTATGTTGGGACTTTTTGGGAAACACTGATCCACATTTTTAGAGACCAAATGACTCATCCATTCATCCAGGAAATAATCCACAGATTAATCCACAATGTAAAATAATCGTTAGTTGCAGCCTTAATGTCCACTAAGCCCTACTCCTTACACGCACGCACGCACACAGACACATATATATATATACACACACACACACATAGAACACACACACATTCATAAGCAGTGCTCTGAATTGTAATTTAAACACGACTAAAATTAAAATAAGTTAGCCAATTATACGAGTGGGGACGTCCCCTTGGCAGGAGGCTGATGGAGAGAAATGGATCACAGGGGAGTGAAGATGCATCCGCACACAGAACTCCAAAAACAAGAACAAATGCATCCTGTGCTCCTCAGCCCCGACCAGTTAATTCTGCGGCTAATAAATCCTGCTTGATAAATTATGTAGAGGCGGTGCTCCCCAGACACATCATTAATGCTCTAACCAGCACAGAGGCAGCACCGGGGGGAAACAATACACACACACACACACACACACACACATATACATATATACACACACACAGACGCACACATACATATATACACGCACACACACATGCACGCACGCACACAAACACAGAAAGACAGACACACACACACAACCACACAGCACACACACACACAGAACACACACACACACACACAGAAAGACAGACACACAACCACACAGAACACACACAGAACACACACACATACATATACACACACACAGACACACACACACACACAAAGGCTACACATAGAACCGCCACTGCCCTTTAGAAACTAGACCATCAACGGTCAGTCGACCGATGGATTAGTCGATAGACGGAGAAAAACTATTTTGACTATCGATTAGACGTATAAAGTAAGTTTTTACTTTGCCAATAACAGCAGAAAATGCTGTTTTCAGCCTGGCAAATATGGAGGTATCCTGCACTTTTCTGTTTTATTATCATATTAATCCAAATAGCTTTGGCTTTTGGACTGACAAGACATTCAAAGTCTTCATCTTGGACTTTGAGAAACTGGGATGGACTTTTTTCACCACTTTCTGACGTTTAATAGAGCAAAGGATTCATTGAGAAAATAATCGGCAAATTAATCGACAATGAAAGTTAGTTGCGGCCCTAGAAGTGAGCTATTTCAGTGATTTTTATTCTCCTGCGTTTCCTTTTTGCCTCCTGTTCTCATGTTTAATCATCCCTTTCTCGTTCCTTTCCCCCCTCTGTCTTTTCTTCTGACACCTCGCCCTCCTCTGTGTCCCCCGCTTCTCTTTTCTGCTGTCATTATTTCAAAATGTCATTATCTAAATCTGACATTTTCATTTGGTAGATAAAAAGCTAATTTCTGAGGCGGTAGTGTGGGAAGATGTCATGATTCTTGGCAGAGATTATGAAAACCAAACTTGAAAAAATGATCACAGAAAGAAACGCAAACATTATTTACAATCCACGTAGATCATTGTAGATGACAGGAAAAAAAAACAGGAATTTCAGCATAACACTGAAGTGCTGATGATATATTTGCATGTAAAATGGAAACAACTTGTTGTCCTTCCGGGTTAAAATTGAAAATGAGGGGGGCCGGTTAGCTCAGTTGGTAGAGTGGGCGCACATATGTAGAGGTTTATTCCTTGACGCAGAAGGTCCAGGGTTCGAGTCCGAACTGTGATGATTTTCCTGCATGTCTTCCCCCCCTCTCTCTCCCCTTTCATATCTCAGCTTTCCTATCAAATAAAGGCGGAATTTTTTTTTTAATTGAAAATGAGGGGCGCCTGGATAGCTCACCTGCTAGAGCTGCGCCCCATGTACAAAGGCTCAGACCTTGTCGCAGCGGCCCTTTCATGCATGTCGTTCGCCCTCTCTCTCCCCTTTCACATCTTCAGCTGTTCTATATAATAAAGGCTTCAGGCCTTTATGTCTTTAAAAATAATCTTTAAAAATTGAAAATTTACTCTTTTTTTTGGCGCTTTGTTCCCAACGTTTTTGGCACTTTTGTCAATGCGTTTTTTTAAATTCATGGTCAATAAACCTTATTTATATGACATAATACTTAATTTGTGAGTTGAAATAAGCAGAAATCATGAATGATTGAGAGATTATAGTTAAGATAGAGGATGTTGAGTGGATCCCAGACTAGTTTATGTCAAAGTTTAGTCAGGAGACTGTTTTGGAAACTTGTTGTAAAAATTCTCTAAAATTGAATAAAGTCAAGTCAAGTTTATTTATATAGCACATTTAAAACAACCAAAGTTGACCAAAGTACTGTACAAATTGAAAATTAATTAAAAAAAAAAAAATAATAATAATAATAAAAAAAAAAAAAACAAAGCAAGAAATGCATGAAATACAGTACAATATCATCTCAAGATGCTACAAACCTCTAAGATCAACCAAAGGCCTTTGAGAACAAATATGTCTTGAGATGTGTTTTAAAACTGTCAATGGAGGGGGAACATCTGAGACAAAGTGGGAGACTATTCCAAAGCTTTGGAGCTGCCACAGAAAAGGCACGATCTCCCTTACCCACTAACCTCGATCTAGGAACAGTTAAAAATAATTGATTCGCGGATCTAAGAGGCCTGGATTTGGAGTAGGGGCTGAGGAGTTCTGAAATACAGTGAGGAGCCTGACCACGAATGGCTTTAAAAACAAATAAAAGAATCTTAAAATCAATCCTGTATTTAATAGGTAGCCAATGCAGGGATGCCAGAATTGGTGTGATGCTTGCTCTTTTCCTTGTGCCAGTCAGAAGTCTCGCTGCAGCATTTTGCACCAGCTGTAGGCGAGACAAAGAGGAATGGCCAATACCCAGATACAGTGAGTTGCAATAATCAAGCCTGGAGGAGATTAATGCAATGGTGACAGTCTTCATGTCATCAGAAGACAGGCACCCAAAATTCAAAGGAAGTAATCATTCATTTTACCTGCAAAGAACGTTGTATCCATATAACGTATACATCCATGCATCCATGTTATTTTTGGGCAATTTGGTTGAAAGAAACGCATATTTCTGATATAAAAAAACTTTGACCAATTTGACCCGAGGACAACACAAGGGTCAGAGGTATTGTCCTCGAGCAATGTTGGATTTAATTTGTCGCAGAGTTGCACCGCCTCAAAACTTCAAACCCATCGCCTCTCGACATGACATTGCAAATTAAATCACAAAGACACGACGAAGGACAAGCGAGTCGCCGGGCAGAAATTTCATAATAACTGTCATAATTTCTCTGTAAAAATTACTAAATTGGATGATCGCTTCCTTATCTGCTGCCAATTAAATATGGGAAATGGGGAGTAAAAAAAAGCATATAGGTGAGACCTTATTTCATTTTTTAGGTACTTTTGGTCAGAAGGTGAAAATATCACAAGATGCACTGAATAGGGCTGCAACTAACTTTTTATTTTTCTGATTTAATCTGTATTTATACAGGTAATCTCATTGAGACAGGGTCTCATCACAGAGGGACTTGTTTGGGACAATACGCAGCATATCGTTCTAGTTCTAGTTTGTCCGTCGGATCACAGAGATGGGTACTTCTGAAAGCTTTCTGTGTGTGAGGCCCTTAATTTCCCTTTTTGTCATTCACTTTTTTCTTTCTTTAAACCATTTCCTTTTCGATCAGACAGAATGAGCATTATTTTTTTAAATGTTTAAGATAGATAGAATGATAGATCTTTATTGTCATTGTATGCGGTGCAACGAATTCTGTTGGAGCCATCCTCTCCAAAAAGAATTTCAGCCTTGGCTGACAATAAAGTTGTATCGTGTATATATATATATATATATATATATATATATATATAATTTTTTTTTTTTTACGTTCAAAAATATTCATGTAAGACAGTGGTTCACGTTTATGTTGTGTTTAAACCCCCTACCGCTAGATGGCTATGCTGAGACACACCACTAGTGTCCTCGCCTAACAGTGCCTAGCAGTGCCTGACTTTTTGCTAGAAGTTAACAACGTAACTATGGCTGAACTTTGGCCTACTTTAGCATATAAACATTAGCTAACTAAGAACCTGGGAACCACAATCCCAAACTGGCAGTTTGATTTTCTATGTACTGAATTGTTTACCTAAAGTAAACTTCTTTGACTTTTATGAACATCATGTCTTTTTTTAAATATTAGTTTTTCTAAAATCATACTTTAAAAAAATCCCAATATATCGCCTTACGCACAGTATCGGAATATATTGCAATATATTGAATCGTGACCCATGTATCGTGATACGTATCATATTGCCAGATTCTTGCCAATACACAGCCCTAATATACACATACACCAGCACATTCTCACCCAAGCACATCTCACACATACACATTCATTCCATATCAATATTCATGTGTTCATCAAATCAAATACCCCCCCTTTATCTGTGATTAGCTTGAAGTCATTGGTGATTAATCGTCTCTTCCAGGATGTATACTGAAACTAGAGATGTTCCAATACAGTTCTTTTCTTCCCGATACTGCTACCTGAACTTGACTATCGGCCGATACCAACACATGACCAAATGCTGGTGTTAAAAAAGAAATATACCTTTTGTGAAACATGAACAAATTCAGAGATTACAGAGAATAAATGCCAGATAACTCTTTTTTTATCTACTTTGACAGTTAGTCTTAACAGATAAATAAACTCCTTAGAAGGTAGATTGTTTTTCAGGGCTAAATTACGTGGTGTCAGATCTGTGCATAGATTCACAAACTCGCTGATACCAGCATTCTAGGCTGTATCGGAGGCTGGATACTGGTATCGGAACAATTTTAATTGAAACAACTGTTTTGTTTGTCCTTCAGATCACAGAGATGGGTAAGGACTCGCTCCCCGCCTGGCTGCACTGGGACGCCAGCAGCCGAGTCCTGCAGGGTCTACCTCTGGAGGAGGACAAAGGTGTCCATTACATCTCGGCATCCATCTCCAACCACACAAAGTCCTCTTCTTCCTCGGAGGTGTTTTCCATCGAGGTTCACCCGGAAGATCATCTGGACGCAGACTCAGCCCAGCTGGCATCCAACCAAGCCTCGGCGGAAGACGACGCCCAGCCGTTCGCCTGTAGCAACGAGGAACCCGTCACGGTGCTGACGGTGATCCTGGACGCCGATTTGACCAAGATGAGTTCAGAACAGAGAGTGGAGCTCCTGGATGACATGCAGAGCTTCTCCAGGGTCGGGCTCCAGCACATGAAGATCCTTCCGGTGGTCAACAACCGGCTGTTCGACATGTCTGCGTTCATGGCCGGGCCAGGGAACGCCAAAAAGGTAAAGATTGTGTGTAAATGTCTGTCAATTAGAATCAGTCCTGTATAAAGTACATGAAAGTGTAACTTGAGTAAAAGTATAAGTATCTTACCAAATTACTTGGGTAGTTAAAGTCACCTTTTAGAAAGAATGAATGTAGGAAAACACGCCCTGTACAATTATAGGGGAAACACTGGAGTGAGTTAATGACAATGAATGCTACGGAGCCCATTTGTATGTGGTTTAAGTAAATATTTGCTCGTCCGTGAATAATTTAACATATATAAGTAGATGGATAATTCAATTAACAATTCCTCAATGTCTCCCCAGGTGGTGGAGAATGGCGCTCTGTTGTCCTGGAAGCTCGGCTGCTCACTGGACCAGAGCACAGTCCCAAATATCAACAGTGTCCAGGGTCCTGCAAAAGAAGGCACGATGTCAGCCAAGCTGGGCTACCCTGTGGTGGGATGGCACATCGCCAACAAGAAACCCCACGTCCCAAAGCGGGTGAGGCGCCAATTAAACAACACCCCAACACCTGTTCTGGCAGTGCTTCCTCCAACAACCGTAGTGGAGCCTCCGGTGAGGATTATTCCAACCCTCTCCTCTCCCTCTATTGCGGCACCAACTGAAAGCTCTGCTCCCCCTGTAAGAGGACCCGTTCCCCTCCCAGGCAAGCCTACAATTAGAGTTCGTGACCCCATTGCCCATACCCCAACCCTGGGACCCCCTCAACCAACAAGGGTAATGGAAACCACCAGCACCGTTCCAATCCAGCCAACCATGACCAGGCCGACTTTTGTGGAGGCCACTGCTACACTACCTGCACCTACGAGAAGACCTACCAAGAAACCCAAGAGACCCAAAACCACACCAGTGCCAAGAGAGACAAAGACCTCCACAGCCAAGCCGTCCAGGCGCACAACACCATCCCCGGCCATCATCCCGGACCCGTACAACGAGAAACCTGTCCTGCGTAACCCAATCGACCAGGTCAATGCATTGGTGGGCACCTATTTCGAAGTAAAGATCCCATCGGATACATTCTTTGATAAAGAGGACGGGACAACTGACAAGCTGCGACTAACTTTGAGACAGAACCACAATGAGGTGGTTGGAGAGGGCTCGTGGATCCAGTTCAACACCACCAGCCAACTTCTCTATGGCCTGCCCGATGCCCAGCATGTGGGAAAACATGAATACTTCATGCAGGCAACAGACAAAGGTGGCCTGAATGCGATTGACGCTTTTGAGGTCCGCGTGAACCGCTGGCCCTCCAATGACAAGACCCCTGTGATCTTTACGGCCCGATTTGAAGGGGAGCCGCGTTCAATTACAAACGACATCCACAAGAAGATCCTTCTGGTGAAGAAGCTGGCGTACGCACTTGGGGACCGCAACAGCAGTACAGTCAGTCTACGAAACATCACCAAAGGGTCGATTGTGGTGGAGTGGACTAACACTAGCCTCCCACATCACCCTTGTCCAAAGGAACAGCTCATAGCGATGAGCAAGACGCTCGCCAGTGCTGATGGAAAACCCTCGCAGACCTTCAGGTACTCCATGGAGCCTGAATTCAGACCGTTGGATGTCAAGATCAAGGGAAAGGCAAGCTGCAGAACGTATTCCTTTATCCCGCCTGGAGAGATTGAAATACCAGAACCTCCAGCAGTCACTCCAGCTCTAGGAACCGGCCGACAGAGCACAGATGACGTCTATCTCCACACGGTCATTCCTGCAGTGGTAGTGGCGGCGATCTTGTTGATAGCGGGCATCATTGCGATGATCTGCTACAGGAAGAAACGAAAGGGCAAGTTGACCATCGAGGACCAGGCCACCTTCATCAAAAAAGGTGTGCCAATCATCTTCGCCGATGAGCTTGATGACTCTAAGCCGCCTCCATCTTCCAGTATGCCCTTGATTCTGCAGGAAGAGAAGCCCCCACTTCCGCCGCCAGAGTACCCCAACATGGCCACACCAGAGACCACGCCCCTGAACCAGGAGCTGCTCGGGGAGTACACAGCTCTGCGGGACGAGGACCCCAACGCGCCTCCCTACCAGCCACCGCCTCCCTTCACCACTCCCCTGGAGGGCAAGGGTTCCCGTCCCAAGAACATGACCCCCTACAGATCGCCACCCCCCTACGTGCCACCTTAAGACTTGTTTAACCCTCCTCTGATTGGGTGGAGGGAACGGATGCCTGAGGAACAGTGACGGTTTCCATTCTGGTGTTTGTCTGTCGGACATTTACAGGGAGAGATGACAAGAGGTGCTAAAGTACAAAACAGCTACAGGGGACTTTGGTTTTAGGGGGTGGGGGGGGGGGGGGGATGATTGGTTGAAACAGCTGGGAGGAACTACTGTTTTAGTGGTAGCCCAGCTACTACAGTGGCCTAAGACAAACAAATTGTCGTCACATTGGCTTTTTGGATCGACCAGTTGGTCAGAAGTGACAATGGCGATTGGGAGACGTGCTCTCCTTTCCCAGCCTTTCATTTGTTTCTCTGTTCATTTAAAATACCGTTTTTCTTTTGTTTTTTTCATCATTATCCCATTATAATTCTTTCTTTTCTGGACTGAATCGTTTGCCTAACAACTCGTCTTTTTGTCTTGCTTTTTAAATAAAACGAGAAGACAGTGAACTGCCATCAGAGCACTGCAGGCGACAACTTTCGTTGTTTTTTTTAAATAACGAGAGGGGGATTCTCTGAATATGAAAAAAGCTCTCACAAGGATCTCAGATCAGCCCTGCAGACAACACAAGAGAATGGGAGGCCGAGGTGTGTGCGTGTGAATGAGTGTGTGTGTTTATTCAGATTCAATACGGTTTGCCTTTTAACACTAGTTGTCTGTTTCTATCCTTATTCACAATGTCTATTAAAGATGAATGAATAACAAGGTAGCCTAAAAAAAAGATTTAGAGATGAATAATAATAAGTAATTTGTTTGTTTTATTGGTTTTAAAATTCACTGTATATCTGGAAGATGTTCTGATAGATTGTTATATTTTCTTGGTGGTGGGAGAAAGGGACTGCTTGGCTAAAATAACCTGCAGAGTTCTTTTATTCCTGTTTTTGGTAGAACGGTTACAGTCCATTAGATGAAAATCTTACCTTCCTCTCGGTTTCCCTCATCCCCTCGGCAGATCTAACTTCCGCTGTAAGAAAGCTGGGTGGGATGAGGTTAATGTGAGAAAACATGAACTACTGTTTTTGTCACGAAAGAGATTATCTAATTAATTTGTAAATGCAGAGTTTTGATGTGGATTTGGATGCAAAATGTATACTTTTATGCAGATTTCATGTAATTTGACGTCAGTTTGGCGACAGTGTTACCCGAGGTTAACAAAACTCCAGTAAAAGTGAAACGCCACGTCTAGAGCTGCAAAGATTTATTAATTAGTTGTCAACCATTAAATTAAATCGCCAACTATTTTAATAACCGATGAATCAGTTTGAGTCATTTGTTATGAAACAAAAGTCAAACTTCTCAGATGTCACGTCCCAAAGGGCCAACCCAGTTTTAAGTGCACATCGCTCACCGTGTGTTGCCTATATTATATGTCTGTGGGGACAAATATGACATGCGGAGTTCCCCAAGGCTCTGTTCTGGGGCCTCGGCTGTTTAATTGGTTTAAGTCATTTTAAAATACTTTGATTGCAGCTTGTTAAATGTGAATACGTTCTATAAGTTTTTTCTCTGATCTGTGACAGTAAACTGAATATCTTTGAGTTGTG
>NC_050178.1:27362853-27400353 GCF_008315115.2 Sander lucioperca
ATATATCTATGGTTTTATCCTAGTATCTACACATATATATCTATGGTTTTATCCTAGTATCTACACACATATATCTATGGTTTTACCCTAGTATCTACACACATATATCTATGGTTTTATCCTAGTATCTACACACATATATCTATGGTTTTATCCTAGTATCTACACACATATATCTATGGTTTTACCCTAGTATCTACACATATATATCTATGGTTTTATCCTAGTATCTACACATATATATCTATGGTTTTATCCTAGTATCTACACATATATATCTATGGTTTTATCCTAGTATCTACACACATATATCTATGGTTTTATCCTAGTATCTACATATATATATATATATATATATATATATATATCTATGGTTTTATCCTAGTATCTACACATATATCTATGGTTCTATCCTAGTATCTACACATATATATCTATGGTTTTACCCTAGTATCTACACACATATATCTATGGTTTTATCCTAGTATCTACACACATATATCTATGGTTTTATCCTAGTATCTACACACATATATCTATGGTTTTATCCTAGTATCTACACACATATATCTATGGTTTTATCCTAGTATCTACACACATATATCTATGGTTTTATCCTAGTATCTACACACATATATCTATGGTTTTACCCTAGTATCTACACATATATATCTATGGTTTTATCCTAGTATCTACACATATATATCTATGGTTTTATCCTAGTATCTACACATATATATCTATGGTTTTATCCTAGTATCTACACACATATATCTATGGTTTTCCGCTGATGTAAAAAGTCTTTTCCAGTCCTTCTCTCCGATACAACCCTCACTGACGTTTATGGACGAGGTTTTTGATCACTGTCACTTTTCTGCTGCTCCCGTTGTAGTCTTGAATTGATAAATCAATCCGTCTGAAGTCCACGGGAGGTTTTACCTCCCCAGACGACGTGCTGCCTGGCAACCATCGCCGGTCTTTTGACTTCTCGAAAAGGTCGAACTGCTGTCCTTTTTGTACCAAATTATTCTGCTGTTGAATGACTGGCGAGAGGACTATTCATAGATTTGATAGCACTGCCCATTAAAAACACTCTCTCAGCTCACGTTGCATACAGATCATTTGCATTGATTACTCAGAGTATTGATCAGATGTACAAGTAATTGGCAGCTCTGTTGCACTTCTGCGAGATTAATTTGGGAGTAGGGGAAGTGATGATGAATGTGTTGCCACAACATGGCTCGTTTAAAATGGATAAATGGATCGCGGCGATGACAAAGACTAATGGAGGATTGATCTCGGTGTGATTGAGACAAGATGTGACGGAACTCAGTGTGTGTATATGACAAGGTCTTCATCTTTTAAACTAAAATCAGTGATTCGCTCAGTTCAGAGGCAAAAAGAGTTAAATCAACACTCTCTGGCCTCTCACGCATTATGAAAACTGATTACTAGTGCAAAGTTAAAGGCTTTATATTTTGTATTCATGATATTTTGCCCCCACCCTGTCGACCAGTACTCTGCAACTTACCGTACACATTAATGTTTCCCCCGGTTTGTAGAAGTCAAGTCAAGGCTTTATTTATATATATTATATATTTTTTCAAAGTTTATTTATATAGCACATGTAGAAGACGTAAACGAGTTCTAATGCTTCTTGCGGACAACAGTCTGGTCATACTTATTGGTCAAAATGGTCAGGGCAGCATTCAGAGAAATCAAAGAACGGACTTCTTCTCTTCTGTAGCCAGTCATTGTAACCGATTATTTGGAAATTTCGTGTTTTTTATTATTCACACCACCGGTGTGTAACATCCCTAATGTTGGATAAAACCCTGCATATACAGTAACCTTAGGATTGCAAACCTACCTCAAACGTGCTGAAAATCTGATTGAGGATTCTGGGAGATTACAGATGTGCTGAGGTTGCATTTTACAGGGCCTAATCAGTCGCCTTCAAAGCACCAGACATGCTCAATCTATCACAGAGAAGTTCCTAAAATGATTTCTAGTGCCGCTTTGTCTTCGTCCTGCAGGAGCGGCGAATTACAAAGAGTCAAATTTACTTTTTTCCAGGATTGGAGGTAAAGTGGAGAGTACTAATAGTCAAGCTCTCGTGAGTCCTGTTATGTTCTTTGCACCCAATTAATGGTGACAGCTGTTTGTTACAGTTTACAATGGCTTGATTAGAATTGCAGCGTTCATGTAAAGCACTTGTGAACATGAGTCCAGGTTCGGTACTTTATAAAGCCTCTCGTTATAGCAGAACTGTACTACTTTATAAATCCAAGAGTACTTCTCAGAATAGACTTAACATGGACTCCGTGTTCCCTGGATACCCAGTTCTCCGTGTTCCTTTTCTGGGATACAACATGAATATCGGCCTGAATTCTGACGGGGAAGGAGTGTAAAGTCAAATTTCTAAATTGACATTAGAGATGGGCTATGAATTGGCATTGAAAATTATGTTGTCCTCCGTGAAAAACGCTCCCATAGGTCGTTTGTTTAAGCAATTACTACTCACATTAATGTGATATCCCAGGGTACGGTCCCATTTTAAAATAAAAGTAAACGGTAAACCAGAAGTGAGATTCAATTCAATTAAATTTTATTTATAGTATCAAATCATAACAAGAGTTATCTCTAGACACTTTACAGATAGAGTAGGTCTAGGCCACACTCTATAATTTACAAAGACCCAACAATTCCAGCAAAGAGATAACGTCTGATTTTATCCCAAACCGCAATCTTTCTCAACTAATTTGTTTTTGTGTCTAAACGTATCCAAACTGCGATCGTTTCACAACGTTAACAACGTGTTTAAAACCGCAACCGTGGGCCGCCCTGGTAGCTCATCTGGTTGAGCGTGCCCCATGTACAAGGACTCAGTCTGTGGCTTGGGTTCGCGTCCGACGCAAGGTTTGCTGCATGGCAGTACTTTTAGTGTGTATAGAGCCAGCATATCTCCACCAGACTCCATGTAAATAATCAGGACTTTTAGCGTGTATAGAGCCAGCATATCTCCACATGTAAATGGGTGAATTAAGGGTTTATTTCAACCAAACCAGAGTGGTGATTGCTGGAACAGTGGAAAGATGAACCAAGACGGCTTTTGATAGTTTGATTTAGTTTCTGTCCACTCTGAATGAAGTGTGTTTTACCATGATAAAAGTAGTGATTATTTACATGGAGTCTGGTGGGTTTGGTGATGGGGATTTCGGGGCTGTTTCATGTTAAACTAAAATGATCTTACTCTTTAACTAAAAGGTCTATCTCTGTAGGGATCCTTTCCATAATGTTGTCAGACACTTAGAATAATAATCTGAGTCTGTCAGCGGCAACAACAGAACTTTTAGTGGATGGAAATTGAAGGTGCGCAATTGTCCATTTACGTTACATTGCAGCTTGTTTCAGTCTCGTTTAATACTGGACCAATGTCAAAGATTGGTGTTCCCATCAGACACAGGTTGATAAAAACCAAAGGTACCCTTTAATAAAGCATGTACAAGTTGTTTTTAGTCAGTCTCATGAAAAAGGTCTGATCTTTTTCTATGGCTTCAATCCTGTCAAATCCTCATTTGCATACATCTGAAACAATAAAAGTAAAGGGACTCTGCAGCTGTGATAAGTGTGTCATTGTAATGAATTGACACGCTTATCACAGCTGCAGTGTGTCCGTGTCCGTGTGTAATTTGTACATCAAGTTTCAATTCACAAGGAACTTATTCTGAATTTTAGAGACAGTTAAATAACCGGCCTTTGTTTTATACTATTGGTTAGACAGGAAACCTTAAATAACACCGAGCAAATTTCCCACAGTGAGAACCAGGTTAGAAAGTATTTTAGAAAAATGAAACAAAGGAAATGTTCCTTGAGTCAGCCCCTCTGATAGATGATTACTTCTCTCTGGAGTTGTGACAGACTTTATGAGATGTAATTTCAGCCGACTGAGTCTCTCTTTTTTTCCCCAGTAATTGAACAATCTTGTGCAAGGTACAAGATTGTACCTGTGCAGTGTTCATTGTTTGAGGTGTGCTGTCACAAACGCTTCCCTGCTCCGGTTCTTACTGCGGGGAAGCTTGATGAAAACCCTCGGGTGTCCTCATGGACTGCAGTCGGGTCTGTATTAAAGAAGACGACCCCTTCGGAGCTCTGCAGTCGAGGATCCGAGCTGTAAATTGAAAATAAATCAACTATCCATTCCATGGAAAAGTCGCTCAGAAAACAATTCAGCCCGTCCCCCTGCAGCTCGGCTATTATCCATCCAATCATGAGGACTTTCAACACTGTCCACACTGATAAACTGCGTCATTACAGCCATTTATTCTACTCATGTGCAGTGACGTCTACCAAGACTATCCTCCCGGAAAAAAAACACTCCCATATGTTGTTTGTTCATGCAGCAATTTCGACCTATATTTACGTTTATAGTGGCCATAGTAGTTATGACGGGAGCAAACAGATTTGTTGTTGAGATGTACACCATTCCGAAAAAAAACAATCCAAAACATGTGTGATGTTTTGAACATGCAGAAAGTACATGTGTATGCAAACAATACGAGAGAATAAGTATTTCCTTTACATAAATAAAGACATTGGAACCATACCTTGATGCAGAAAAAAACATAAATTGTTGCATAAAGATTCACCAGAATGCAGGAAATTTTGTGTTTGACGCTTGAAATTTTATGAGGGATGACCCCCCTAGGATATAATGTGTCCTCCCCCCCAAAACCTACCCCCCCTGGCTGTCCATCAACTGATCCAGAGCTGTCTGTCTTCCTGTGATGTGCGGGAAAGACACACTTGAAGGCGCCACACTCAATTTTACTGGAACAGATTCTGCTTGAAACTCCTCTCCAATCACTCGTCTCGTCATGGTGAGTGTTCTCGACCTTGTGTCCTCCAGCAGACGTGTCAATAGAGTCTCTTTCCCACCTCGCTTTCTCCGTCTCTTACTTTTGTTTTTAGATTAGGGTTACTCGCATCATTCTCCCCATTCTTCCCTGCTCATGTATACGGGATATATACGGATATTTCTGCATTCATGTGTTGATCACTTTAACGTTGCAGCTGGTAAAGGTGGAGCTCACGGATCAATAAAGTTGTATCTTAGCGATAACAATACATCTATTTGTCGACTATATTTTGTATGATCAATCTGATTTGCAAAGAAAGTAAAGTTATCACTACATGAAGTGCAGTGAAAATTACAATAATTACCTCTGAAATATAGTAGTAGAGTAGAGGCTAAAAAGTAGCCTAGCAGACAGTAACAGTAAGGTACTTTTTATAAATACATTATTATAGGTTATGGGTAGATAGATAGATAGATAGATAGATAGATAGATAGATAGATAGATGGACGGACGGACGGACAGACAGACAGACAGACAGACAGACAGACAGGTTTTTATTGTTCCCAGGTGCTACAGCAGCAAAATATCAGACACACAGCACACATAGAGAATATCTACATTAAATAATAGGATACAATATACATGAATAATAGGATAGAATACAAGAACAAATAGTCAAAAAATGAAGATTGAAAAATACAAAGTGGAGAAACGTATACAAGTTGGGAATAAAAAATGCACAACTACTTAAAGCTATAGTGCATAGTTTCTGTCTCCACGCAGTTACTAGTAGCCAAGGAGGAAAGTCACCGGACACCACAATCTTCTGAACATAGTCACACTGAGAAATCCAGAGAGAGCTGTGTGGAGCTGATAGTCTTAATTAGATTTGTAGCAACTCATTTGGTAATGGCTTGAATGTAACGGACATTCATTAATATCAAAAAGTTACGCACTAAAGCTTTAAATAGTATTTATAAAATGTAAGTAAAACCTATGTTTTTGCAAGTTGCACTTAGCGCAACACTCAGCGATGAAGTGTTAAAAAGTTGTATTGCCAGTGGTAGGATTGATTTCTTGTACCGGTCAGTGCGACACTGAAGCTGTCAGAGCCCAGGTAAAATCATGTTGATGTTGCTTTAAATTATAATAGGTAAGAGTAACGACAGGTATAACAGGGAGAATGGTGTCTCTGTCATTCTCTGCACGCACAGATCACCTGTTCTCGCACAACTTTGCTGAGCAGGTGGTTTCTGGAGAAGTGCGCGACGCTTTAGTCTACAGCAGCTGCACCGCTACTGAGTTTGGTGAACGTGGATGATATTTTCTAGACAAAACTGTTTTCTGTTTCTTTGAAGCTCTGCCTCGACTGTCGGTGATTTACTGAGTTTCCCTGATGGACAGAAAATCTTTAGGCTACTTGTTGCTAAAGTAACTAACTGTAGCTGCTAACGCTGGCTAGCTCAAGGCTCAAGGAAGCCAGAACTGGGAGCGCCGAGCACTGGGGGACGTGTGAGTATTTACACCGCAGGAACAGGAGCTTTGGACGGCTGGGACAGAGAGGCCGAGTGGACTGGTTACATTGGGACAGAGAGGCCGAGTGGACTAGTTATGGTTACATTGGGGCAGAGAGACTGAGTGGACTAGTTACATTGGGACAGAGAGGCTGAGTTGACTGGTTACATTGGGACAGAGAGGCAGAGTGGACTAGTTATGGTTACATTGGGGCAGAGAGACTGAGTGGACTAGTTACATTGGGACAGAGAGGCTGAGTTGACTGGTTACATTGGGACAGAGAGGCAGAGTGGACTAGTTATGGTTACATTGGGACAGAGAGGCCGAGTATTTACAGTACTTGATTTACAGCTGATTTGTGAAAAGGTAGCCTACACAACCTTATTTAACAGTAATTTAGTTTTACTGTGAACCGTCACAGGAAGTGCTTTTATTTTGAAGTAAGCTACACGGAAGTTATCTGTTGTGTAGCCTACTCTTGCTAGCTTACTGAGAAGCAACATGTCCGTCAGGCTCCAGTTGTTCACTTTCTTGTTTGTAAAACTGCAACATATTGAACAGTAAATGGTCACAGTAAAAGACAAGCGCTTTTGGTCGTCATTCGAAGCCATTCCACTACAGGCAGAGTTACTCTCCACGGCTGATAAAATGCAATGATATTTACGTGTAGCAAGCCTCAACATTAATTCCCGACATGTTTATATCTGTCAGCCGCTGACGTACCGTCACCTGTTGGGACATACATGCTGTCCGTACCGTCACCTGTTGGGACATACATGCTGTCCGTACCGTCACCTGTTGGGACATACATGCTGACGTACCGTCACCTGTTGGGACATACATGCTGACGTACCGTCACCTGTTGGGACATACATGCTGTCCGTACCGTCTCTAGTTCTGGCTCTGACCACGGGATCAGAAACAGGACAGCTCACTTCAACGCAGCGTAATAACTCCTGAAAATAATATCCATCTCGCAAATGTATTTGTCTCTGCAGTCATCTCAACCATCGAATACAGCGAAAGGAAAATAATACGGCTTTTTTTTTTCCTGTGAAGAAATGTGTTGGTGAATTATTAAAAAAAACCAATGCACCACTAAATGTTGCGTTAAAATGCGTTGTAACTCGCGTTACTGAGATTGTAACGAGTATAATATTACCGAAATTTAATTAGTAATGCGTTATATTACTGCGTTACAGCAAAAAGGAATACATTACTGTAATTGCGTTTCTTTTGTAACACGTTACTCCCAACACTGTTAGGGTTTGGAAACACAGAGGGAGAAAATAAGAAGCAATTCAATTTAGACATAATTTGAAAGGAATGAGTTCTTTATCTTGGTCTCTGCTCTATCTATCTATCTATCTATCTGTCTGTCTGTCTGTCTGTCTGTCTGTCTATCTATCTATCTATCTATCTATCTATCTATCTATCTATCTATCTATCTATCTGTCTGTCTGTCTGTCTGTCTGTCTGTCTGTCTGTCTGTCTGTCTGTCTGTCTGTCTGTCTGTCTGTCTGTCTGTCTGTCTGTCTATCTATCTATCTATCTATCTGTTTTATTCTCTTTATCTCATGTTCACTTAGTGCTGTTTTCCCATCATGGTAATCGGACTGACGTCTCTTTTACATATGCTTTCATGACATTATTTTGGGGTATTGCTCATCGTACATACAACAGAATATATACCAGTGTTTCCCCTCACTTTGAGGAAGACCTACCTTACATGTTGTGTCTCTTTGTGGGTTTTTGTCTCTTTGTAGTCCCGGGTGTCTCCTTTAGGTCATTTGTGTTTTCTTTTGGATCTCTGTGGTCATTCAGCGTCTCTTTGTAGTTGGTTTGTGTCTCTTTGTGGTAGTTTTGTGTCGCTTTTTAAAGACAAAATGTAAAGCTAAAGAAGTCCTACAATCATTAGATCTGAGAAAAGTCTTGCAGTTACTTTCATTTGGCTAAGGTGCTGCACCTAAACAGCTCGGATGCTACGCCTAAACCTTCTAATGGCCTGAAAACCACACAGCACACACATGGGGGAAGTAGACGAGAGACGGAGAGCGCCGTCTCTTCATATCCCACTGCGTCCTGGATATGTATAAGCTGCACTTCTTTGCAATCAAATGACTCGAGAGGCATTGTATGAAATCTCCAACACTTTGCATATTGATGGGAAAATAAATAGCACTAGCAATAGTACAAACACACACATGGTACACAGACAGACAGGCCTATATTTGAAGTGTGCAATAGAAAAGAATGAATCACATATTGATAGCTTGCAACATCAATATCTCATCTGTTTCATGAGTTGCTCAGGGATTCAGATGTGACGGGGCGGTGGCGGCGGCGTCTGGGGATCGTTGTCTGTCCGAGTTCGTACTACAATCATCCTAACTAACATCAATCGATTAACTTTCACACATCTGACCTTCACAGCAAATCAATGAATAAATGTTATTACTTCCTCCTTAGCCCCCCCCACCACACACACACACACACACACACACACACACACACACACACACACACACACACACACACACGTAGGTCTGTGGCACTATCTTTGTGGGGACCCGTCATTGACATAATGCATTCCCTAGCCCCTTACCCTAACCTTAACCATCACAACTAAATGCCTAACCTTAACCCTTACCCTCACCCTAACCATAACCTAATTCTAATCCTAATCCTACAACCAAGTCTTAACCCTCAAACAGCCCTTTAAACTTGTGGGGTCCAGCATTTTGGCCCCACAAAGCTGTCCGGACCCCACAAGTATACTGTATTCCCAGTTTCTGGACCTCACAAATATAGTTAAACAAGCCCAAACACACACACACACACACACACACACACACACACACACACTCACACACACACACACACACACACACACACACACACACTCACTCACTCACTCACTCAGTCAGTCACTCACTCACACTCATACAGCAAGGTGCACGCACGCACGCACACAGGGGAAGAGATAATTCAAAGTCACAGCCATTGTCCTATCATCTGAGCCGTGGTTTGTATTCTGTCAGAGCGCCCAGTATCGTATGAAGAACTGCTTATTTGTATGTTGATAAAATATAATCTCCCAGCTGCCTGGCTGAATTTGTGAACACTATCCTTCTGACATTTGAAGAATCCCAAGCAATGTGTGTTTGTCTCACTCAGTGCGTTTACATGCACAGCAGTAACCGGGGTATCTCAGTCATTACCCCGGTTAAGTGAATAACTTAACTTTCTCCCCGTATACATGAGTGGGGAGGAATGGGGAGAATGACAGGAGTAGCTCTACATCCGATACAGTATGTGGCGCTCTGCCAACGCACAACTAGCTTTTTTTTTTACGTTATGTGTAACTGTCTGGTGGAATTAGCAGCTAACTAACATTAACGTTAGCCAGGAGTGGCAGCGGAGGCTGCCCAGTCTACTTTTTTGCCAAGACACAGCGTTGACAGCCCCAGAGATGGACAATCTGTTTAGCCATCTCCCGGTGTCTGCTGCTGCCTCGGCGGGGAGGAAAACAGACAGACCGCAGGCTCTGAGCTGCCCGCCGCTGATTTGGTTAAAGCTGTTTTGTTGTATGGCGTCATAGCAACGACTAAGACTCACCGCGCGCTTAAACCAATCTTTGTCCGGTTAAGGTGTATACTGTACATGCAGGGATACTCTGGTTACTGAAGGAGTTCTCTACCTCTGTTAACTGGTTATTAGGACTCCAATTATAACCGGGGTAAGGTGTTTACCTGGCGTTTGAGATATCGAGGTATTGCCTTAACCCGAATATAATCGTTTTTTTAAACTGCATGTAAACGCTCTGAGGGTCCTATCTTGCACCCGGCGCAGTGCAGCGCAAAGCCCGACCCAAGTGTCTTTGCTAGTTTAAGACCGACCCAGTTGTCAGTTTCCCGTCCAGCGCCCGCGTTGTTTAAATAGCAAATGCACCTGCGCCCATCTGTGGCCCATGGGCGTGCTGGTCTTACAGGGAGGTGTGTTCAGGTGCATTCTGGGTGTGCTGGTCTTAAAGGGAGGTGTGTTCAGGTGCATTCTGGGCGTGCTGGTCTTACAGGGAGGTGTGTTCAGGTGCATTCTGGGAGTATTGCTATCTTGAGGCAGCGGGAAGTGATGGCTCCATTGACCAACAAAAACCTGGTCTAAAGTCAATAACGCAGCATTTCATTGTTATTTTAACAGAGCATTAGTAAAATGCTCCTAGGCTCGTGCACAGCGCGCACACTATGCTTGTTACACACACAGGGACGCACAGCAGCACACACACATGCAGAAGATTAATCATAATAGCAATGCTCCAAGGTCCAAACGCGCCTGGCTTTTAAAGGGAATGGGAGATGATCTGTGATTGGTTGATTGCATGTTACGCCTAAAACACACCTCTGATTAATGAAGACACTAAGTACAACCCTTTTGAACCATGCGCCCGGTGCACGATGCCGTCAAACTAGCAAAAGTAGATTCGTACAGGCCCTAAACACACCTGCACCAGGCGCTTCACGCCGTGTGCTTAGATCGTTAAAATAGGGCCCTCAGTGTGTTTGTTGTGTCTGTGTGTCTGTGTGTTACTTGGACTGTTTGTGTTGCATCTGCCATTCAAGACCTATTAACCTGTATATTTGTTCTCATGCATGTGTGTTTTGGGATGTAACGATGCATCGTGAAGCGGTTTAAGATGGATATTAAATGATTAAAGATTACAACTTACAACGGTTGAGTTGAATCGCGAAGGAATTTTTTTAAACAGCCTAGGGTGTAATCTACTTTAGATTTCACTTGTTTGACTTCAGACGTCACTCCGTCTTCTTAGTTTCTTTATTTGAAGAGATTTGTTTCTATCCATTTAGTTATTTTGATGTGGGATTTGGGTGAATCGAATCGTGAGTTGAGTATCGTTATCCCTATTATTTGTGTGTGCCCTTGCATTTCTCTGTGTAAATAGAGTTTGTGTGTGTGTGTGTGTGTGTGTGTGTGTGTTCATTTCCTCTCTTGTCCCGAGAGGTGTGTAAGGGATTAAGCCAATGTTTGCTCATGTCAACAAATAAGATGGTAATGCTCATGTCTGATAGGAATTAAGTTTTTCAATCTTTCCAAACAATGCTCCGAGTAGCTTAGCCGCTTAGCTTAGCCGCTTTAATGAAGAATCACTCAAACCTCACTTTGCTCTGCTCTACGCTTTCTTTGTGTGTGTGTGTGTGTGTGTGTGTGTGGCCGCTAATTTTATGGCCTTTCAAATCTTTTAAACCAGAACTAAAATCCTGCACAGATTGCGGATCATTTCTATCCGAATATATCATTTGATGCCTGTGGTTGTTTATGTTCTGCTTTATCAGTTTGGATGATCTGTGACAGTGATGGTAGGCCAACTTATTGTTTGGTTTGTGTTCTAATGATAATAATAATATATCATATTGAGTTTTGAAAAGTGTAACCACACTTGCAACCCATTTACCGGCATTGCCATGACTTACAGCGACTTAAGCCCTGTTCGCATAGGACTAGTCATTTGTAATAATGACGGAGGTTGTCTGTGATCTTACTCCCGTGTGAATCGGCCATGTCTGGAGTTTGTGAAGTAAAAATTTCCCAAATGACCTACCACATTCCCCCGAACACCGAGGTCCTGCGATAATATTAGTCCCGGGTGATAGTCCCGGGTGAATCGACATGTCTGTCTGTGATTGGGCGGGGTCGTATATCATTTTTTAAAGGTTTTTGTTTCCTGTGCGCCTTTTTATCCCTATCGCGAAGATGGATATGAGATGGCGGGGGGCTGCGGATGCCAACGTAGTCTGGCCATGGCCAATGTAGTCTGGACCGCTGCCCGACTGGAGACCTTCGTCCCCGAGTCAACGCGCTTCCCGCGGCTTCGTCCGAGGGCTGATGCTGTGTGGCTGATGGTGATGCTGTGTGGCTGCCGCCGCTGCGCCTATGATAGGGTATGCGTGTGTGCGTGCGTGCGTGCATGTGTGTGTGTGTGTGTGTGTGTGTGTGTGATTACATAGCTTTGTTGGGAAGGGGACTGGTTTTAGGATGTGATTACGATTGAACCCATGATAGTTTATATTGTAAATTAGGTGTAAATGTGTTTGTAAAACTGTATATTCTGATGTTTTGTACTTCACTTGCATTAAATATAATGTGTGTTTTATCGACCTCCCCAGGGACTACGGGCGGAAAATAGCACTTGGTGCAATGCATCTCTCTCGCAATACTTGTAGAATTGCAATACATGAAAAACGCAGTACAAATCCAATCTGCGCCCATGTATCATGAAAGAATGGAATCGGCACAAAAGCATATTGTCCCAGCCCTAAAATAACACTGGTTTATACATTTCCCATAATGCAGCTGGGTAGTGTCTTTCTTTAGGTTGGTTGTTTTTTGTTTTTAGAATTCCTGCTGCTTTTTAAGCCAAGCCCACAGGACTTCAGGGTTCTTCCTGACTCAGGCGCAGAGCCCAACGGAAGTGACTTTGCTATTTTAAGACCGTCCAGCGCTCACATTGTTTAAATCGCAAATGCACCTGCGCCCATCTGTGGCCGTGCTGGTCTTACAGGGAGGTGCGTTCAGGTGCATTCTGGGCGTGCTGGTCTTACAGGGAGGTGTGTTCAGGTACATTCTGGGCGTGCTGGTCTTACAGGGAGGTGTGTTCAGGTACATTCTGGGCGTGCTGGTCTTACAGGGAGGTGTGTTCAGGTGCATTCTGGGCGTGCTGGTCTTACAGGGAGGTGTGTTCAGGTGCATTCTGGGCGTGCTGGTCTTACAGGGAGGTGTGTTCAGGTGCATTCTGGGAGTATTGCTATCTTGAGGCAGCGGAAGTGATCGCGCCATTGACCAACAAAAGTCTAAAGTCAATAACGCAGCATTTCATTGTTATTTTAACAGAGCATTAGTAAAATGCTCCTAGGCTCGTGCACAGCGCGCACACTATGCTTGTTACACACACATGGATGCACAGCAGCACACACACATGCAGAAGATTACAAATACAAATATTATGGTGTGAAATAGTATTATGATATGATCTCTCCTTCCTGCTTAGCAAATCCTCCGTCATAATAGCAATGCTCCGAGGTCCAAACGCGCCTGGCTTTTAAAGGGAATGGGAGATGATCTCTGATTGGTTGATTGCATGTTACGCCCAAAACACACCTCTGATTAATGAAGACACTAAGTACAACCCTTTAGAACCATGCGCCTGGCACAAGGACCCTTTTTTCCACCGTCAAACTAGCACAAGTGGATTCGTACACGCCCTAAACACACCTGCGCCAGGCGCTTCACGCAGGGCGCTTAGATGGTTAAAATAGGGCTCCATGAGCTCCTATTCAAGTTCATGTTATGTTTTGGTGAATTGCTGTTAAACACAGTCGAGAGGATCTAAAGCGCTGTTTTTTTATCTCAATTCTTATCATTTTGGCGCTGGTAATTTTCCTGGGGCTGGATAAAACGTCTTTGCGGGGGGGGTTCACCAACAATTCATCTATGTAGGAAAACCCCCTGGACTCCAGAGATGTAGGTCGGTCTCATGTATCTGTTGTTTTAACAGCATGGAAGCTGTGTGTCTACACAGTGAAATATAGTGATTGAAAAGCGTTTGAAGCAGTGATTACAGCGGTTCCAGTGGCGTGTTTTATGCGTGTGTGATAACATATCTGAGTTTTCTTCCTGTGTCAAGGAGAGAAGTGTTGCTCTGACTTTGACTGAGGTCACTCCGCTCGCTTGCGTCATGGAAACTAAATGTGTTATCAGTGAACAGCGACCTTTTAGAAAACGTGTCCGGTTTGTAATTTATCTGACTGATGTAACTGGCGCTACCCTCTCATCATTCTGCACGTCTCCGCCCTGAAAGCACCAACTGATGGTTTACTCTGCTGTCACGCGGCAACAACACACTTTAGATGATGCGCTGTGATGCTGTTTTAACCCTCCTGTTGTCCTCCTGTTGTCCCCATTTTCAAGAAGTTTCTACATCCAAAATTTGGGTTTCTTTCAAGCAAATTGTCAAAGAAAATAACGTGGATGCTTCACTACAACGCTCTTCACAAGGAAAATAAATGATCAGTTCACTACTTTCATTGAATTCCGGTGTTTTAGTCAATTTTATAGCATTTGAAAGTGTCAAAAATTTCGGAAAAAGCTTCAGAAACGCAGCGAAAACAAAATCTACAAAAACATCGTAAAAAGTGACAAAAAAAACAAAACGACAAAAAGGCCGGGAGAAGTGACAAATGTCGAAAAAGAACAACTAAAATGTTGACCAAGAAAAACAAGAAGTTGCATGGTCGACAGGAAGACAACACAAGGGTTAAACATTGATTGGGTTGGACTGATTATCAAGCTGTTTTTCGGCAGTTTGCAGATTGTCTGTGTCGGCGTAGGTAAAGCGCTGTGATGCTGTTTTAAAAATTCAAAATTCAATGAAAGTAATCAATTTTACCTGCGAAGAATGTTGCATGGGTTCCATACGACATGCATTCATGTTATTTTGGGGCAACTTGGTTGAAAGAAACTTTGAAAGCGGGTCAAATTTGACCCGAGGACAACACGAGGGTTAAAAAGTGTTCTACTTTGGCTCGGCTACAGCTCAGTGCCTGTCCCTCTGCTTCTGTTTCACTCACCACTGAGTCTGACTTAATGCCCCCCCCACAACACTATCTCACTTTACAGATAGAGTAGGTCTAGACCACACTCTATAATTTACAAGGACCCAACAATTCCAGTGATTCCCCCAAGAGCATGCATGAATGCGTAAGTGCGACAGCAGCAAGGAAAAACTCCCTTTTAGGAAGAAACCTCGGACAGACCCAGGCTCTTGGTAGGCGGTGTCTGACGGTGCCGGTTGGGGGTGTGATGAACAATGGCAATAATAGTCACAATAAAGATAATGACTAGAAGTAATAGTTGTAATAGTTCATGGTGTTGTAGAGCACAGCAGGGCGTAACAGGGCATGGTAGGGCGTTGGCCGGACATAGCAAGTCGAAGCCGGGCATTGCAGAGCGTAGCAGGGTGTGATAGGGCACAGCAGGGCGTAGGGCAGGACCACGGCGACAGCTGCCACCATGATGTACACTGTAAAAACTGAGAACGGTGTTAATTAATATTTAGTAATCAAACATTAGTAACATATCCATAATAAAAATGACTATTTGCAGTTTGGAATCACATTGAGCTGAATTCAACAAATTTTATTTATTTATCAATTACATTTTACTCAGTTTTGTTTGAATAAAATCAGCTGTGAATCATTAAGAAGAATTTAATTATATTTTATTGGGAAAGTCAAAGATGCAGAAAATTAATACATTTTACTCATTGGGAGGTCTTTGGATTTAATCATCTAACACTTCCGCTCCAGCTATTTTCAGCCACATGGACATCGTCATCGGACATTTCAGATACTGCCATTTTCCCAAAGGTAAGACTTGTTTAATTATTGTAAGTTGTAAACATTTTACAACAAGTTGCTGTAACAGTTAGCAGTTGAACATTGTTTTGCATTGCTGCAAGTTACCCAACAGTCCAACTTTACTGGCTGAAAGTGAAAATAAAGATATGTTAGCCTAACTTAACGTTACAGTACTGCCTAATGTTTAGACTAAAAGCGTGGCAATGAATGACTGAAAAAGTAGTCGGTTAAATATCAAAATTTCATGTGATTTTTCCAAGTATAAGGTATAATGGCCTTTAAGATACCAGCTAACATATTCTACTGTTGACAATTTTCCTGGCATCGGCCTGCGCCTCCACCCCTCCCCTGCCGTAACAAGCTAAATGAACTAACGTTCGTCTGTTACTGTGTTTTGTGGACGCTATGGAGGGTGTGCTAATCCCAAATTCACAGAGGCTCCATGTTAAGTAATGTTAGCCACGCAGATTCATGTCTCAATTCACGGTAACATACAACGAGGCACAACAGCAGATGGCATAAACCTTTTCAGTTTTTCTCTGTCGGAGTATACCTTCAAACCGGTTTCAGCACGTGCTGACAGATTACACCGGCAAGCTGCGTCTGAGGTCAGTAAATTAGACCATGGTTGAAATATTTCTAGTCCACTATGAAGGACTGCACTAGTGGTTTTGCATATTTAGCTCATAAATAGAAAATGTGTGTTATGTTACTGTCAACTATTTTCTAAATCATATTTTCAAGGTCAAATTCCAGAATTATTTAGATTTTGTTGCATTATATAACTGTACAGTTTCTAACAGAAATCATTTTAAATAATCTTTGTGAGTGCATGTGAGAAACTACCAACACTGAAGATTGTAGTATGCTAGCCAAAATATATTAACATGCTGCACAGTCAGATGATTTAACCCAGAATGTACATGAAGGTCATAATATCATGAGAATAATATTGCTTCTTGCTAGAGTTGCAAGAACAATATGTAAAATATGTAATGTATGTATTATTTACCTTTCAGATCCAGGATGAGTTTCACAGAATCACAATGGTGCATCTTGAATCAAAGTTCATGTCTAAGCTGGATGAATACACTCCGAAGCTTCTGAACATCTTCCACTCCAAAGGTGGAACCATGGGGTTGAGGTTGCAGGCCATCCTACTCAAGGTAACCTTAAATGGCTATTATGTTTGTATATTATTTTGTAATCAAACTGGAATATAATGCACTTACTACTTAAATCTACAGAAGGTAATGTTAGCCTGTGATTCTCTCTGATAAAGAGAATTACCCGGTAAATAATAACTAACATTTTTTAAAATAATTTGTATACACTCAGTGGTCACTTTATTAGATACATAATTATTCAAGTTTATATTGTTCAGTTTTTTTGACATTGTCAGAAAGGTGTACATTCAATTATATGTTTATTATTGAGGTCATAGTTAAAAGCGGTGCTATACTAGACGGCATTGTACTGAAGTGTGTTTGTAATTCTTTGTACTGCATATTTACATACATGTGGGGTTGGCATATTAGTAACACCTCCCAATAGTCCAGTAGAAAATCTTCCAATAGTAATAAGCTCAATGCTAAAACATATACATTATTAACATTTCTCTGACCGTGTGAACAAAAACGGAACATTATATCCATCATAAAAGGAGACTTTATGGCAGAACAATTGTATTGAACTGCATTAAATTGTACAGGTGCACAAATTTAAAGTGACCACTGAATATACACTATCACTCACAACCAATGGCACATGTTTGAGACTTGCAAAGTAGTGCTTTGACATGACTGATTCTGTTCCACATTGTTGATTGGACACCAAAACCCTCAACCTGCAATGGTTATGTGATTAACAGCCATTTGAAGCATATATGTTTAGGTATATCTTTTTGAAACACTAAACAATTTATTGAAAATGTCTGCTGCGGTCATCTACAAATAATGTTCAACATATATGGTTTACATAACCATATAGCAACTCGTTTAGCGCCAGTTATCACTCAGCTCTGTGTACTTATTGCTTAAAGGAATACATTGAGGAACGGCTAGTCTGGCTCTGTCCCAAGGTTACTAAATTTGCCTACCAGCACATCTAAAGCTCACCGATTGACATGTTATGTCTTGTTTGTTTAATCCATACAAAACACAAGGTGTAAAAATGTTTTGGTTTTATGGTATATATGCACTGTTAGTTTGCTGGGACCAAAACCTTTGTTTCACTGGACTGGTCCCTAAGACATTTTGTTTAGCAGTAATGTAAGCCACCTGGTGTTAAAAGCTGCAGCTTTAACAGGGCTCGAGACTAACGCCGTCCTGTTGTCCTGGGGACGATAGAAAATGTGTTTGGGACGAAGAGAAATATTCTGTAGAACGCCTCTAGGGCGAAAGGGATTGTGTGTGTGCTTATTTATTACTATCACTTAGCGAATGACAAACTGAACCGACCGAGCGCTGACTACAACGGAGGCCGTCTTCTCACGCTGTTACTACAGTCAGGCCGGACTCACACAGGAGGCTGGCTGCTCACCTGTTCCCGCGGTACAGGTCCATTGATTCTCTCATTCACAAACGGCTTGCTGACCTCGCAATCACGCAGTGTAGGCTAGCGTGACACACATCAATCTTCTCACGCAGTGAAAAACAAATCTTATATTCTGATAACGTTGAGTAGCAGCAAGAATCATCTCCACCCAGCTAATGCAACTCGGCATACGGCATGATGGTAAAGTAACCCGCACACGCTGAGACGCAGCCAGCAGACTCGCTGGTAGAGTTTTGCATTATAAATATCTAAAACCTGAAGCACAATCTGGCTCTGTTTGGGACTGTGAGCTGCACTTTATGGGAGCTGCAGAAGTTAACGTGAGGATTTGTGCCAAGATTTCTGCCTGATCACAAGTGTTGGTTTCGGTTTGTACCTTCGATGAAGTGCACTTGTCTCATTCAGTACAGTACAGAAGGGGAGCACAGCTGAGTATAGGTCAGGTAGACTTATATAATATTATGAATTCTCATTAAATAATGATGTTAGTCTCATAATATTATGATTTTCCTCTGGACTTGTCAGAGAACACAGACATGTGGGAGAGATTCTGAATGTGCAGAAAGTTTTGAACCTGAGCAGAAAACCTGCTGAAACAAAGTCCAGGAGTTTATAACTGAATTGAAAATAAATAATTTATCATCAAGGAAAAAGGTGCCCCAACAGATAACTTTTCAGTTTTGTTTATAAATCTTTTTGTTTGAATCAAGCAAAATAAATATTATTTATTTTATCAATATATAGTCATTTATTATGTCACTAACAACTATAGAGGATAATAAAGTAAACAAATAACATTTAGATTTTTGGACGCTTTACATTAACTTCAGGACGGTTAAAATTGTTTTTCAGGACGGTTCAGGGACGGAGGTGAAAAAAGTTAGTCTGTTGCCCTGTTTAAGAAGTTTTGTCATTAAATGATTTTTACACCATGAACTTGAATTATGTTTATGTTTGTAATTTCAGGCTCCAAGCAACCATAGCATCAGCATGACCAGAGATGTTGTCATTCGGTGTTTGATGGTGTACCTTGGGGAATCCACAGATCATCTCTTAAAGGAGTATGATGTAAGTTCAAGAACATGTTAAAATATAAAGAAGGTAATCTGTCTCATCTCTAGGGCTGGGTATCGAAAGCCAAATTGCTTCGATACTGACAAGTATTGAAAAGTGCATGGTCAATCGGTACCAAATTTGATACATAAGGAGTAAATCTCATCAGTGTCAGTGAGCCAATATGCATGCAGCATGCTTGTACCTAGATTTAATAATGCAGCTGATTGGCTGGCTAAGGTTAATTTAACATCATAGATATGCACCAAGAAAAAGACTACAGTATAATACTCCCAGAAACGAGGCTCACTAGGTGACCAACCTGTGTTAGTAAATGTAGAATAACAGGTGTGCAACGGATCACAAAGTGCACAGACAAGTGCCATGAAGAAATTCATTTCTGTAGCGATGAATTGATTTAATTTCCAAAATCTTACAAATATTTACAACTGTGACTAAATTCAGACCATCATCTCTGGTGTCATTGAATTGTTTTCATGTGGTGGTGAGCTGATTAGATCCTTTTTAACTTACCTGGCATGAAAATATGCTTATGGAAGTACATTATCTCAGATTTTATTACGTAACGGAGTGCATCATGTGCAACAGCCAATTTGGGAGTTGTTCAATTGGAACCTTCTCCTTTGGTGGTACAGTCTGAAATACCCAATGTTGTTGCTATTTCAGGACGCTGATGAAGACAGTGTGTCGCAGGACCTTGCTGTACAAAGGACTAAAATCTACAACATCAAGACTACTACGCCAGAGGGTCCTGATGACATCGGTATCGTAGTAGAGGGCGTGAAAGTTCTGACTGTTCTGGGTAACTTTCCAAGGGCTTGCTCCATGGTCGTTGGCTTGGCATATGCAGTGAATCTTGCCTATCCCAAGGAGCTCAGGTACACGCTTGAAGTCTTCCAGAAACTCCTCCTTGAGCTGGATTGTTCAAAGCTGTCCCCAAAAGTGAACAGCCTCAAGAATAAGCTACTAGCTTAAGAAAAGGGACGCTCGCAGAATGACAGGGAACAATTAACTCACTGTCAAAACTGTCACATGGTTACCCACTCACTGTGAAGGAACTGCAAACTGTTACTGAAGGAGACCTTTTGGAATTTCTGATGAGTTCAGTCTTTAGTATTTGGACTTGGAATTTGAAGATTACTTTACTCTTCATAAAAGTGACCAAAATAAACATAAAGACACCATAAAGATTGTTCACGCTGCCCTGATTGTTCTTAACTTGCTTCCACTTGATGAAAGTTTGGGCATTTTCTTTTTCAACTGTTAAGTAACTAAAAAATATAGATTTTCAGTGCAACATGTGGTTGTTTAGAAATATCAAGCCAACCATACTCATTTTACGGGAGTGGCATTGTGTTTTTGAATTTGTATTGCCACAGGCAGCTGTTATTGTACCTTGTGATTCCTCTGTGTACACCAGGGATGCAAATTTGACATGTTTCAATTGATTGTTTAAGTGAGTCCTATTTTAGCAAAAAGTAAAGAAGTAAGGCTAATGGAATTACTTGACCTTATCCCAGACTCCATGTGATATTAATCAATTACTTGTAGCCGTTTGAAAAACATAATGGCCCTGACGATTTCAATTGGCACATAAATGAAAATATAAGAAAAATTTGCAGACTGAAAACATTGTCTTAATTTAAATACACTAACAGGACTAAACCTTAAATCACATCAAAAATCAATGTGGATAATTTAAGCCAATGATGTAGCAGAAATTAAACACCATTAAATGATTAAACATGTATTAAAAAGAATCACAAATGCCATTATATTGTGTCCCTATTGTACACATACATAATTTATTCTTTTCTTATAGCCTCTCTCTGTGTTTTATTGTTGTATTTTGACATTTTGCACTAAACAACTTGAAAAATGTTAGATAAACATGTTTTGAAAAAAATGGACAAATAAATGTTTACCTGCTGTTCTTATTATGCATGATGATTTATTAACCCAATTTAAGTCACCTGTGGCACCAAGAAGGCATGATATTAAGTGTATTATACATAGAAAAAGGATGGCAACAAAGTGACATGCAATATAATTGAATAGATTTAAAGTAATGTGATACCAATTAAAACTTCAATGTAAACAATTCATTTAGGTACGGATAAATAAGAAACGCAGTGTAAATGTGTTGAATTAGGCAACAATGTGCTAAACTATTAGTTAATATAATTTATTTTATGTTAGTGAATACAACTTATTTTTATCCAGATATTTAGTAAATCTAAATTAATTTCTCCCAGATATTTAATAAATCTAAATTAATTTCTCCCAGATATTTAGTAAATCTAAATTAATTTCTCCCAGATATTTATTAAATCTAAATTAATTTCTCCCAGATATTTAATAAATCTAAATTAATTTCTCCCAGATATTTAGTAGATCTAAATTAATTTCTCCCAGATATTTAGTAAATCTAAATTAATTTCTCCCAGATATTTAGTAAATCTGAATTAATTTCTTTTTACTAATTTCTAATTACTTTTGCTCAGATACTTATTAAACATAAATCAGTTTTCTTTGTGAAACTGATTTGGATTTACTCAAAAATGTTTGGCTATATAACTTATAATTTTGTATGCTATTACTAAATCCAACACATTTTAAGTGTTGCTTTTATGAAAATGTACTCATTTGTTTTGTTTATATTTAGTTTATTTTTTCAATACATGTTAATCAAAGTTGAAGAACTTAAAATCTATTCAATTATATTACGTGTCACTTTGTTGCCATACATTTTTTAAGTAACCATTGGTCACATTTTTTACGGTGTAGGTGCCATCATGATCCAAGATGATGATGCTGGGCGGAAAAAGAACATAAGGACTCCGGGGAATAAGCTCCCCTGAGCTATGTTAGTAACAAGCATTTCTGGGACACAAATACACACAGATGGAAAGAGAGAGGAGAGAGAAGCTCAGTGTGTCAAAGGAGGTACCCCGGTAGTCTAGAACTATAACCGCATAACTAAGAGCTGCAGAGAAGGAGAGATAGGGAGGCTGTGTTCCATGATTGTGGCTACACACCTTCCCCCGCCGGTCTAGGCGAACGCTGCAACTCCTCACTCCCTAACTATAAGCTTTATCGAAGAGGAGAGTTTTAAGTTTACTCTTAAAAGTGGTGACGGTGTCTGCCTCCCGAACCCGAAGGAAGAGACTCTAGGAACCACAAGTAACTCTGAATTCTGGGAGCGCAGTGCTCTGGTGGGACAATACGGTACTATGAGCTCTTCTAGATATGATGGTACTAGACCATTTGAGCATCCTGATAATAAGGAATTACAATAGTCCAGCCTGGAAGTAACGAATGCATGGACTAGTTTTTCAGCATCGTTTTGAGACAAGATGTTCCTAGTTTTGGCAATGTTACAAAGGTGAAAAAAGGCTGTTCTTGAGGTTTGTTTTAGATGGGCATTGAAGGATATATCCTGATCAAAAATAATGCCAACTAAATGTTCCAATCTCTGTAACAGGATGGTATGGTCAATAGTATCGAATGCAGCACTAAGATGTAGTAAGACAAGTACGGAGACAAGTCCTTTGTCAGCAGCAGTTAGAAGGTCGTTAGTGATTTTCACCAGTGCCGTCTCTGTGCTATGATGTTTTCTAAATCCTGACTGAAAGTCCTCAAATAGACTATTCCTATGTAAAAAGTCACATAACTGATTAGCGACTACTTTCTCAAGGATTTTGGAGAGAAACGGGAGGTTAGATATAGGTCTATAGTTGGCTAAGACTTCAGGATCGAGGGTGGGTTTTTTCAGAAGAGGTTTTATCACAGCTACTTTAAATGACTGCGGTACATAACCTGTCAATAAAGACATATTGATCATATCTAGTAATGAAGTGTTAACCACGGGTAACGCTTCTTTAAGTAGCCTCGTTGGGATGGGGTCTAAGAGACAGGTAGATGGCTTTGCTGAAGAGACTAGCATTAATTGTTGAAGGTCTATAGGAAAAAAGCAGTCTAAGTATATGTCAGGTCCTGTCGTTCTTTCTAGCACTCCTGCATTCAAAGGTGAACCGTTAGAAGTTGAGGGCAAAAGGTGATGAATTCCATCCCTAATTGTTATAATTTTATCATTAAAATCGTTGGCAACGGAGCAATCCCGGAAGTGGAACGTCGTGGATATAGACTACTCGTAAGGTCTGGCAATGCAAGACTAGTAATCAATAAAACAAGATTTATTCAGCAGGTTTTTAATGCACTAACACGTAGATTAAAATCAAAGTTGTAAAAGTTTAATTTTAAATCGGTAATGTTTCTAAATCCAAATAAAATAAGAATCTAAACCTATAAGCCGAGCGTAAAGCTCCTGTAGGAAGTATACCAGTTATTTTGCTCCTCAGACAGTGAGTTTTTCTGGCTTCTGCTCTGAACACATATTGCCACTTGAAGCGGAGTGACCTATGTGTCGCATGTCGCCTCAGGCACCGAGATACTGAGACCAAGTCATCTGATTCAAAGACAGTGATGTTTAAAGTAGCAGTAGTGTAGTAGCAGTCTGGGTACACTCGTTCCTCTTGTCTAACCGAGAGGAGCAGATATCAAAGGATGAGTTAACACCCCCCCCTCCACCCCCACGGCTTCAGGATCAGAGGGGTCGAGCCAGGAAGAGGCCAAATGAGCGGAAGAGGAAAGAGAAGAGAGGAGGGAAGTATTTTAGGGGTGAGGGAAGATTTGCCATATTGTAGCGGGGCAGATGAAAGGATAAAAAGGAAGGGGAAGAGAGAGAGGGGAAGTAAAGGCAACGTCTTCGGTCCTTAACCTTCCTATTGTCCTCGGCTCAAAAAGTCTCTATATCAAAAATTTGGGTTTCCCCTACGCAGGAAAAACCCTGTCTCTGAATCCTCGCTCATAGCTCCATCCTCCATCCTAGCTCCTCGGGGGCAGGAATAAGAGCTTTGAGACGGCCTTCATGAAACAGGAGTCAGAACAACTTCCGGTTTGCAGCAAGGAGCGTAAGAATAGGGACAGAAGGGAGAAAAAAGGGAAAGGAGGGGACTGTGGAGGACAAATGTACAGTAAAGAAGTGTTAACGACCACAGTGGACGCCAGCCAAGGAAGAAAAGAAAGTAAATCTGTCTCCTGCCAAGGTCTTTTATCCGTCCTTCTCGATCACGGGTCAGGACGTGACAGAAGAGGAGGAGGAAGAAGATAAAAACAAGAAGACTGACTCATCCCTCTGACTGTACTCAGGGGGATGAGATGAAAAACATCAAACTAGCTTCAGAGAAACAAATCTATGATTATACTAATTATGAGTACATAACAAAATGTGGCTATTTATTCACTCAGGAGTGTCTTGAGTGTCTGTTAATAGTCAATCTTTGATTTTCTTCTCGTGTTTACCGATGTTGGCTCGAGGGAATAACGGTCTGAAAGTTTCCTGGTGGAATCACGGTACAAGTCTGGAGAATTAGAGGAATCCGCAGCTGTAAAAAACAGATCACTAAGAAAGACCCTTGTGTTGTCTTCCATTGGACCATGCACACAGGTCCTCCTGGGTGAAAATCAACACTTTTTCTGACGTTTTTGTCCCTTTTTTCAACACTTTTGTCCCTTTTTTTCAATGTTTTTGGTGCTTTTTTTCACTAGATTACCATGTGTTTTACACTTATTTTTGAAATTCATGGTCAATAAACCTAATTTATATGAAGGTTCAGTGTGGATACTGTTTCGAAAACATTTCAATTTCTTTCTCAAATGCTAAAAAATTTAACAAAACGCCCAAAATTCAATGAAAGTAGAGATCCGATCTCTTGTTGTACTTGCGAAGGGCGTTGTAAGGAATCATCCATCTCTGTTATTTTTGGGTAAATAAAATTAGGTAGTTAAAAAGAAATCCATATTTCTAAAATAGAAATTTAGAAAATGGGTCAAATTTGACCCAAAGACAACTCAAGGGTTAAGTTGCCAGCGTCTGTTTGACATTATAATCCTGTGGAGTAAACCGTGTTTATAAAAAAGTCCTGAGCGCTTTTTTAAACGCCACCACCGACTTCTTTTTTCTGCAGCTCAGAGCGTCTTTTTGAAGTTGAGAAAAGTTCAACTTTTCTGAAAAAAAACGCCCAACGTCAAGCGTTTTTTTGACAGCCGACCAATGACAAGCTGCAATTTTGATAAGGACACGTCTGTTTTGCACAGTTTATAGAAATAAGGGAATACTTTTCAGTCATTCATCTGCAGCCCATTCTGTTAAAAAATCGAAAATCGTACCATGAACTTTAGATCGTGACTTGGATCGTGACTTTAATGTATCGTTGCATCCCTACATGTTAGTTAAAGCCCTATATTGGTCTCACAGTGCAATTCAATTCATATGAACCACATCAACACAAATACAATAGAGTGGAAAAGAGTGTCAGAGCTTTGATAAAGCTTTTTTTTTTGTTCCACCAATGTTTTTCTCCTAATCATATTTGTAAAATCATAAACATACTGATAAAAATAAATACAACACTTGTCCGTTTACAGTGGCTCTTCCTTGCGTTAGCATTGGTGAGAAGAAATTAAATATATCATCTCAACACTGTCAAGCCCTCAATTAGCAATTCAACGACTAAAAGAAAATGTTACTTTGAACTATTCAGACATTAATGGTTGGATAAGCCGGAGTGTATTTGGCAGGCTGCTGGTTTTCTGGTTGGCAGTACTTTCTTTCTTCAGCCCTGCTGGAGTGTTAAAGGTCACGAGAGATGGGGAGTTGTTTACAGCGCATATTACATACAAGCGCAGGAGCCCCGGGGAGAGCTTTCAGGCTCCAGTGGGCCCCGTAAGACTCGGTTAGATGTGCGGCCGCTCCGTCATGGTGCAAGGCCATGAGATCAGCTTTACACAAATAAAGCTGTGGAGTTTGGGATTTTGGAATAGAAAACAATTTATTGTCCCCATTGGGGAAATTTGTCTTGGGCATAGTGCTACAATCTATTGCATCACAACCAGGGATGTACCAAATCCAGGATTCGGCTTCTGATTCGGCTAAATATTGGGCTTCTTGACGGGGTTCGGTATTCTGCCGAACCTTAGAATCTTTTCCCAGCGAACCGAACCCTACGCTTGCACTATGACGTAATGACGGCGCAGTTGATTACGGGAAGGTGTTTACGTAGGTGGAGCGTTCAATGCAGTAGGCTGTGAGGAAGTGAAAATGGAACTCTGTAGCAGAAAAAGTGTAGTTTGGCAGTACTTTCAGTCAAAAGAAGGCCATTCAAGTCCAGCTACATGTTCAATTTACAATGCTGATTAGTCTGGTGGTGGCGAGGACCCTAAACTATACACAACATCACCGCTACAACATCTCTTATGAAACATCTGAAAGAATACGAGTTGTGATGAAGGAATCTACAGACAGCAGCCAGAATGCAGCAACTTCAGGTACGGCAAAGGAAGGACAGTCACTGTTTACTTCATTAATGTGTTCACTGTGTTCATGGACTGATGATGGGAGGAGGGTTCGGTATTCAGTTTTGGATTCGGTATTCGGCCAAACCCCAGACATCTGGATTCGGTGCATCCCTAATTGCATCACAACACAAACATGTTACAGAAAAACCCTTCTAAAATCAACATACATTAGGACATAAAAGGACACAGATGATCTTACAAAGTGATAATTAGAACATTCTTTCTCTAGCTCGCTCCACCACTTTGTTTTATCTAATGTTAGCCCCTCTCTCTATCTCTCTCTGTTCTTTTTCTAGCTTACTTCACCGTGACAGAAAGTTACATATTTTCAGAGTTCTGCGCCCTCGTTCAACACACACCCCATGCATCTCTGCAGCTGACTGAAAACCATTTTTACGTGCAGCGCAGAGAATATACAGACATTTCATACACCATTTGAACAATTTGTGTCTGTATCTGATAGTCATTGACCTCATTATCTTTACTATAACTTACAAAGCCAGCAGCTTTGTGCTTCAAAATGTTGACACAAACCAAAAGCTTCTAATGCTTCTCCAGAGTAACTTTGGTAATTGCTAAATCTCCAAAAGCACAAGCTGCTAATAGAAACTAATGGACGAGTCAAAGACGGGGCTCCTCCAATGAAGCTAAATATAACAATTATATCTGTGTGCAATGTATAGAATATGAAACTAACAGCTTAGGGAGTAGATAAAGTGACGATGGAGAGCAGAAACTGCAGCGGAGTTCATTAGCCATTAAGAATCCCGATCTGCCTCCATTCTCCTTGAACTGTATTGGACAGCAGAGACTGTATCTCAGCGTTCAATTGGTCACTGTCAGGTCACTGTGAGCCGCACTGTCCAACTGAAATCAGGACGGGGCTCAATATAATGGATTCCTATTGGTTTCTGCCGGCCAGACAAACGACATTGGAGAGGTGAAGAAATGGCTTATTGACGTCTGGCACTGTGCTGGCTCTCAGGGTGGGAAGCCGGCTCTCTCTCTTTCTCTCTCTCACACACATAGTTTTGGAACTTAGAGGACATTTTATTGACTTATTGGCCGGCTACATTGCACGCGTAATGTATGCAGAGCGGATGTTCCAAACTACGCTTCCACCATTTATCAACGAAACTGGCGCCATCGGTCACGACCACCGTAGTGATGCGCCGACCCCATGGAGATCCGCTCCACAAGCGTAAAAATAAGACAATCTTCTATTTATATTTTTCACGTGAGCTGTGTGCGGCCTTTTTACACAGAAACAGATTATAAAGTGTCTTTATTTCTTTTAAATTAAACTACCGCTACACAGGAAACGTTAATGACTGTCAGTGAGCGTGTCTGCAGTTTGGTTTTGAGAGTATGCTTTTATTTCTTGTTTTCCCTTGTTACCCCTTTTTGGATGCTTTTGATGCTCTAAAAAAAGTTTTTGTCTTTGTTTTCCGACACTTTTTTTAAATTCATGGTCAATAAACCTAATTTATATGACATTATACCAACATTTTTTAGTTAAAAAAAGCTGAAATTATATATTATTTGGACTAATAGTAAAGATCATGTTGGATGTTGAGTGGATCACAGAATTTCAAAGTTTAGTTTCAGGATACTGTTTTGAAACCATTTAAATATTTCTTTAAAAAAAAACACTAATGAAACACCCAAAATTCAATGGAAGTAATCATTAATTTGTTAAAATGTTGTATGGGTTCCATATAGAGTGCGGATCGGCCCACATTTTTCTGTCTGAGCCCGGCCCGCGTCTGACAGATCAGTAACCGAACCTGACCCGAGTCTGACAGGCATTAAGATATTTAAGTCCGAGCCCGACCCGAGCCCGACCCGAGCCCGACACAGTTAAAATCTCATGTTGTTCTCAAACTAATGACACATGTACGTTTGTTTGTGTGAAAGCTTTTATTAAGCAACTGTAGGAAGGCATTCAGAAATGTCAACAGATGAGGTCATCAGCTCACACGGAGCAACAAGCTCACGTTAACACAGGCGCACACCTACATAATAAGCTGTTTTAAATTTAAAATGTTCAATGCCTTATTGTGCTGATGTGACCGAGCCCGACCCGAACCCGAACATCATTTCGAAATATCTGTCCGAAACCGGCCCGGCCCGGCCGGGTATCCATCCTCTAGTTCCATACAACGTACATCGTACATCCACTGTTATATTTGGGCAATTTGGTTGAAAGAAACCCATTTTTCTTTTATCAAAATCTTTGAAAATGGGTCAAATTTGACCCGAGGACAACACAAGTGGTTGCCGTCTTGGCAACCTGGCTTCAGCTTTTGGTTGCCGAAATTGACAAATACGGTTGCCATGTTTTAAACTGTCTATACAGTATTTGGAGCAATTCATTTCTTATGTAACTATACCACACATTTTAAAGATTATTTTTTGGGCTTTCCCGCCTTTATTTTGACATGACAGCTAGGTGACCCTGGACCTCTGCATCGAGGCATAAACCTCTCAGTATATGTGCGCCTGCTCTACCCACTGAGCCAACCCGGCCACAATATACCACACATTTTAATAATGAAACAATGAGATAATGGCTTGCAATATAATTTCCCATCCCTCTCAAATAGGGGTGCGAAACTCACGGATCGGATACATTTTTGGATCAGCACAAAAAAGGGGGGATTTAAATGATGTAAAAATGCAATAACAATAACTTTTAACAATAATTAGTTCTTTCACCAGTAAATTGCTATTAAAAGAAGGAAAACAAATGAGAAAAGGGTATTTATCAATAACTCTAAACGCACCACAAGGTTTACTAGTTTTAAGTTTTTTAGTCCCGTCTATGTTTCTCCGACAACACATTTCAATGTTGTAATTCCTCTGCTCTTCCCCAGCCTCTGTTTCTCCATCATCATCCTCTGTTCCTATGGGGAACAGTAAAGCGTGCTCGCGTAAACAAACAGCACTGGCCCGAGGCATGTTGAATAAAACATGTGGATGCTGAAAGTCTGTGCAATCCTCCTTTAAATATATTTGTAATTCCATGCTAATTTGTTATCCTAAAGCGGCCACCTTGTTTCTGACTGTGAATAACTGTGTGTGTGTGTGTCTGTCTGTCTGTCTGTCTGTCTGTCTGTGTGTGTGTGTGTGTGTCTGTCTGTGTGCGTCTGTGTGTGTGTGTGTGTGTGTGTGTGTGTGTGTGTGTGTGTGTGTGTGTGTCTGTCTGTGTGTGTCTCTGTGTGTTTGTGTGTCTGTGTGTGTGTGTGTGTGTGTGTGTGTGTGTGTGTGTGTGTGTGTGTGTGCATGTGCATGTGTGTGTGTCTGTGTGTGTGTGTGTGTGTGTGTGTGTGTCTATGTGTGTGTGTGTGTGTGTCAGATGTTTGTTGGGTGACCATACAGATGTTTTTAATTGTTTGTTCATTGATACATATGTAGCTACCCTTGCGGTTGTTAAATATTATGTGTTTCATATGAACCTATAAGATTTAATAAAATCTGCATGTGTGGTTCACGAATTTCAATTACAGGCTTAAGAACGCATTCATGCTACATGAGGATGGGGATACAGACGGCTAGATGTGTCTCTGTGGAGCTATAAGAGGTTTAATATGATTTCAAGGTGCGACACGGATAAAGAATGCAGTTATCTTAATATATTGGTATAATGTTATCATATAGACCTGCTCTCAAAACACTCCACCGTATAAATCATTTAAATGTCGTAATTCAATTTCACACGTGTGTGATTAAAAAGCAATTGTCCCCATCCAAGAAAGCATATAGTGTTTCCCCTACCATTGTTTTAGACGCCCCCCCCCGCCGTTCCTCTGACAGAATGACACAGTTATATACTTATGCTAAAAAAAAAAGAAAAACGCGAGATAAAGCTGTTTTCACACATACAGGCAATTCTCTTCTCGTTCCTCGCCTTAAAGCTTTAGTGCGTAACTTTTAGATATTAATGAACGTCCGTTACATTCAAGCCAAATGAGTTGATACAAAGCTAATTAAGACTATCTGCTCCACACAGCTCTCTCCAGATTTCTATATAAAGATATACAGTTCCCTCCATCATTTAAATGATTGTGTTATATTTGTATAATTAATTGGCCTTACACCACATCCTCCATCATGTCTCTATATTTGGATCGATTGTACTGTATGTCTCTGAGGATGAGCATCCCATCCATCATAACGTGACACATGAACGATGAATCTCATGTATGAAATAAAAAAGCAAGATGCCCCAGTACCTCTTTCGCTTTCTGTGCAATTGTTCACTCTCCGTTAATCCGTACTGCACTAAAATAATAAAATACAATTGACTATGAAATGTGAGCTTTGAAATGAGACGGTTATTGTTTGTCTTGTCTTACACACAAGTCTTTGAACACAAAAGACATATTTCTTATGAACTGCACTAACAGAATAAATAATATAAAGATCAAACGGTATGACTCCGTACATGATATTCTGTTTATGGATGATGAAAGGGAAATTCCCCCTTTTGAAATGGCGGTCGCATATCATTACATGCTATATGTTTCTGTTGAATTGCCATATTGCTCTCTGGTGGTTTCTGTATGAAGGAGACCAGAGAGTTTCCTTTTGAGCCATTTGAACAGAGCAGGCCTATATAGGGTTGCACGATATTGACTTATATACAGCTCCGTAGTGCGGCTCTCCTGCGGCTGGGTCAGTCGTGGATGAAAAATATTCAGTATCTCCGACTCCAAACTCTGCCTCATAAATATAAACACTGTTTCTAAAGTTGTGGGATAACTACCGGTGAGAAATAGATGCGGGATGGGATTACTTTTGGCCACTAAAGTTTCCTCTTCAATCTCTGTTATTTCGTCTTATCCCTGAGCAACACTCATTTTCTTACTTTTGTGTTCTTTCTTTTGCTCCACTCACTCCCTTCACTCTCTCTTTAGGTCCTTTCTTTTCTTTCTCTTCTCTGATTCGTTCCATTTTGTTGTCTATCTATTTATTCACTTACAGTGTCACTCTGTTGATATATGCACACACATCACGTGGTGGTACGCTCCATAGGGTTTGTCATGTAGTGGCCCCGTGCGCTGACGTGCACTAACATGTGCGAGTGGCACGGTAACTGGCCAATGAAACATGATCATTACAGCGTTTCAAGCTCTAAATCAAACACAACTAAGCCACACAGCCAACGGACGGGACGCAGCGCTCCACAAAATAAACTAAATATTGCATACACCTTTAAAGCAAACTTTCCAACTCACTTCCTGTTGTTGCCAAAGTTATTTTCATATCATGACTATTTCTGCTGCCACCGTTTCAGTGGCAATGTGAATATAACTCTTACTTTGCCGTAGTGTATAATTCAGTCCAGGCCATGCTCTCCTCCTCATTACAGCCACTCAGAAGGTCAGTCGGGCCCTCCAGAACTATATGGAGACAGAAAGACAGATGGGGAGAGACAGACGATGACTCAAATAGACAGAGAGAGAGCTGTGTCAAAACCAAAAAGCTGCAGCCTTGCCATCCCGGCAAGAGGAACTATAAATGGGCCTCTTAATTAAGGTCCCTTAGCGACACACATGTCGCCAAAGGCTGCTGCTGCTACTCACATCCAACTAATATGGTTTTTATAAGGGCCCGGAGGAGGGAAGTGAGGGGCGAGAGAGCGACAGAAGACAGAGAGAGAGAGATGAAGAGAGTCAGCCTCCTGATGGGCGAACAACATTGAGAACACTTCAGAATAACCCTCTTATGATGATATACAAGCGAGCAATTCAAATTCTGGACAGGAAGCCGATAGGATCACATCATGGCCCATGTTCATGAGAAATTAAATGTTTTGATCCCGGGTTTTTCCTGATTTAGAATGGGGATTGGGGGGGTGACAACGCACGACAGTAAGCGGGATCGGTCCACGTGTGAAGGCAATGAGTCTGTGTCACCTTATTTGACAGAAATCTATGCATTTGCCTGTAATTTCTGACAATTTGAAAAACTAAAATGTATATTATGCTTCAGTCAATGAAACCCCCATCAACTAAACTGCCTAAAATAATTATATTGATATTTAAATACTTCTGTTAAAGCCACCGGGAGAGGCCGGTACAGCCTGACTCTGGCTGGTAAAACTGAGATTAGACAGATGGACAGAGAGATAGACTTTATTAATCCCAAATTGGGACATTACTCTGTTACAACTAGCAAGTTACAAGGACATACATACTTACTCACACATACAGAACAAAACAAAAATATACTAGAAATAAGAAATAAGATAAAAAATATATGATAAAATAAAATGAGATAGCAAAGATAAAAATGCCAGAACTACTGAAAAAAACATGCTTAGAGGGATGAGTAACAATGTGCACATATATACAAGTGTAGAATAAAATGTACAACCTACATACACAGTATTCAGTATATAACAAAATGAAATATGTATAACATTAAATATGAAGTAACCAGTGTGCAAGTGGCATCATGCAAGAGTTATCCCCAGGCGTTCAGTGACCTTACTCCTCTCAGAGCTTCAGGAACAGGAATTTTAAGATGCTCTTACGTAAATCTTCATTCGCACAAACATTGTTTTTTGTTCGTGTGATCAACATGTGGAAGTCTTTACCTACTGACCTCAAACTGGATCCTGACTGGGATCATTTAAACTTCAACTGAATGGGACCTATTTTAACGATCTAAGCGCACGGCGTGAAGCGCCTGGCGCAGGAGCGTTTAGGGCGTACATGTCCAAATCCACTTTTGCTAGTTTGACGGCGGGTCCGTACGCCAGGTGCATGGTTCAAAAGGGTTGTACTTAGTGTCTTCATTAATCAGAGGTGTGTTTTGGGCGTAACATGCAATCAACCAATCAGAGATCATCTCCCATTCCCTTTAAAAGCCAGGCGCATTTGGACCTTGGAGCATTGCTGTTATGATGGAGGATTTGCACCGTAATATTTTTATTTGTAATCTTCTGCATGTTTGTGTGATGCTGTGCGTCCCTGTGTGTGTAACAAGCATAGTGTGCGCCAGGGACGTCACTAGGATTGAAAGACAGGGGGGGCTTAGCCCCCAGGGTATTTGTAATTTGCGTTTGCAAAATCTTTGCACTCACATCTTTTGTTACTGTATTAGAGCTACACACAACAACCAGCCAAGAAACCAATATGTTAACAAGTAAACAGTGACAGACATATCCTCTTCTTCCATTTCTACTCTGTTCCTCCTGTCTTATCCTTTAAGATAAAACAAAACCCTGATGCTAATTTCATGACTTCGAAATGCAAATTGGTTACATGAAACAACATCCAAAATGTCCAAAAACTGACAAACAGAGGCCAGACAGCTAATAAGTTGGTAAGTTAAACAAATATGACAAATAGCAGTACAAGAAAAAGAAAAAAATAGGCATAATAGGCATCACTGCATACTTTATCATGTAAGCTATTGATACGGATCCTATTTAAAGTAGCTACTGTCTAAATACAATAACCTGATGGCGGAAGGAATAAAAGATTTGGAGTAACGTTTACTGTATGTAGGATTGCTTTCATTTTATTTTCACATGTGTATCTGTGGGCATGTCCTCATCTTTAGCCTAGCCTTAGGCAACATCTACATATGTATTTAATTCATCACAGCCAATGAATGAAGAAAGTTAAATTGGTTAGAATATAGCTAGCATATATAATAAATATAATGAAATAATTTAGTTTAGGCTATGCATAGTACCTAGGCCTGCCAACAAATGCTTATTGTTACAAAACAATCCTTTGACCACTACTGACCTCAATCACACCGGCTCCCTCAGAATCAACTGCTCTGCCAATCTCCTGCTTCTCTTTCTCTCTGCTAAAATATCTTCCAATATCCATCTCATCTGCTCAATGAATTGAAGGATACAACGGTCCATTAGCATTAACAGGGACCCGATTACTTTAGTTTTCAGTGACAACAACATTCTATGGGGATTGATATTGTTTTAGAATACTAAAAAGATAGGCTATATTATTGGCAATGGATGAAGAGTTGTGATTAGCTTGCTAAGTTAACCATTTCTTGTATTTCCCTTGTTCACTCTAGCTAGACTTTAGTTTTCCATAGCAAACCAAAATATCCCCTTTACTTTACCTCAAGAAAAGGTAGCTAAAGGTAAGCAGGTCATTAAAAACAACTTTTCAACAAACAATTTCACTCTGTATCACGCTAGGTGTAATCAATCTTCCTTTCACCATTAGCGTGTACCGGTGTGTGTGTTTGTGGGGGGGAGGGTGCATAGCGAGTTCAGACCAAAGAGTAGCGATGAGACGAGATGAATCCTCCAGTTACTCGCAACGCGCTGGTCTGCAACGCTCTGAAAGCTGCAGGTTCACACCTGCATCATCTTGATAGCACAACAACTCTCTGTACTTCTGTCTAACTTCGGACTTTTCGGCTATTTTTTTGTAGCTGGATATAGATCATTTGTTGCGTCTAAATATAAATGAGGATACATCGAATTGTTATTGTTGTTCTTATGATTATTTAGGGGGGCTTAGGAACATTTTGGGGTAGCTTCAGCCCCCCTAAAATAGGCCTAACGACGTCCCTGGTGTGCACGCTGTGCACGAGCCTAGGTGCATTTTACTAATGTGCTGTTAAAATAATGAAATGCTGCGTTATTGACTGTAGACCAGGTTTTTGTTGGTCAATGGCACGATCACTTCCCGCTGCCTCAAGATAGCAATACTCCCAGAATGCACCTGAACACACCTCCCTGTAAGACCAGCATGCCCAGAATGCACCTGAACACACCTCCCTGTAAGACCAGTGCATTTGCAATTTAAACGACGTGCGCGCTGGATGGTCTTAAAATAGCAAAGACACTTGCGTCAGGCTTTGCGCCGCACTGCGCTGGGTGCAAGATAGGGCCCAAACAGTTTTTGAAGAGGGAGCTTTATTGTATTAGTCTGTGTCTTGCATTATTTTGTCTTTATTTTCATGTTGAGTTTTGCGTTTTAATGTATGCATCTATTGTTGCGTTTTTATTCTGTACTGCCCTTTGTTTGTATTTGTTGTTGAGTTTGATGTACTTTAAAGGCCTGTCTAGGGACAGGCATTGCAAATTATCTTTGGCTGTAAATGCTGCGGTGCGTGGCAGAGTTTAACGCTACATACTTGTCCCTAAACAAATAAAGTTATTGTTTTAGGGGCACGGAAACGCTGAAGTATTGTGGACGCGAGGCGTAAAGGTAGCAAAAGATTTTTGTTTTTAAACCAAAACATTGTAGTGTAGATGTAGCCTTCGTTAACACTGTCTATGATTCATCTTCTTTATTAGGACACTGTTGTTTGTAATTGCCTGTGCACACGCTGAGGAAGGGCTCTGCTCCAAACGTCCGTTGTGTGGCAATAAACTGTCAAATTGGGGTGCTGTCCTAGTAGCTTTATTTATGATTATTCACGTTTAGGATCCAGCAGAAAGAGAAAGATATTTGATTTTTACAAAACACTTTATTTACACATTTATATCTACAGTTTAACAGTGAGAGAGAGAGAGAGAGAGAGAGAGAGAGAGAGAGAGAGAGAGAGAGAGAGGACAGAGAGAGAGAGAGGGAGAGACTAAAGAGAGAGAGACAGACAACAGACTAAAGAGAGGAGAGAGAGAGAGAGAGAGAGAGAGACAGACAGACAGGCTAAAGAGAGGGGAGAGAGAGAGAGAGAGAGAGAGCGAGAGACAGAGGGAGAGACTAAAGAGACAGAGAGAGACAGACTAACGAGAGGGGACATGGAGGGAGAGAGAGCGAGAGAGAGAGAGAGAGAGAGAGAGAGACAGACAGACAGAGACAGAGGGACAGAGCGATAGAGAGACGTGCTGTCAGCTTTAGACGAGCCATTGTCACTCCTAATAAACCGTGGCAGCCTGGTGACTAATTAGCCATAATTCTGTTCATCGGGGCTTTGAGAAATGTTTGGAAATCTTGCCCGAGTCCCAGTCTCGTTCTGCCAGGAGGAATGTCAGTGCCAGGCTGGGGCTAAGCGATGCTGGCACGGCATCAAGAGATGCTGGCATGTGTCGAAGAAAAACTCTCCGAATGGCCTCTAGCTCTGGAAGAACTCAAACAACTGTTGGAGAGGAAACTTCAGCGAGAGCGTGGCTTTGACTTAGGCTGCACTTTTCTCCCCTCCTCTGACCTTGATAGGTTTGAGAGGCTTACTCTCTCGCAGGATGTTTCGGGGACTGACAGACAGAACTCCAGGGTTTTTTTTCTGGGTCAGAATGGGCCTTTGGGGGGGGGGACATATATCGAGCAGGGCTCTGGGGGTGAGTGTCAAACATATCCTGCATTCAGACACAGTGTTATGCATCAATTTATGTTAGAAACGTCTTTATTTATGTGAAGGAAAACACAAAATTCAGGCAGCAGTTGCCAATTCAAAGTTTGAGTTATGGCTGCACGATAAGATAACGTTTAATATCACGATAACATTATTACTTGTGATAAACACATATTAAAGTATTCTCAGTTCTGCTGCTTTCAGTATATATACAACAAATTGTCTGTTGAACAAAAACAAATGAAACTTTTTCAACACTGCGTACCGTACCCAGTGTAGAATATTGATAGTTGAAATTGTTTCTTGCTCATGGCAAAAGAGCTGCGTGCAGTCATTGAGGAAGAGGAAGT